>NC_047520.1:22176401-22401144 GCF_902827115.2 Pseudochaenichthys georgianus | reverse complement strand
CTAAACCACATCATGTTCTAAACCACAATCATGTTCCAAACCACATCATGTTCTAAACCGCATCATGTTCCAAACCATATCATGTTCCAAACCACATCATGTTCTAAACCACATCATGTTCTAAACATCATGTTCCAAACCACATCATGTTCCAAACCACCACATCATGTTCTAAACCACCACATCATGTTCTAAACCACATCATGTTCTAAACCACATCATGTTCCAAACCACCACATCATGTTCTAAACCACATCATGTTCTAAACCACATCATGTTCTAAACCACATCATGTTCCAAACCACATCATGTTCTAAACCGCATCTTGTTCCAAACCGCATCATGTTCTAAACCACATCATGTTCTAAACCACATCATGTTCTAAACCACATCATGTTCCAAACCACATCATGTTCTAAACCACATCATGTTCCAAACCACCACATCATGTTCTAAACCACATCATGTTCTAAACCACATCATGTTCCAAACCACCACATCATGTTCTAAACCACATCATGTTCCAAACCACCACATCATGTTCTAAACCACCACATCATGTTCTAAACCACATCATGTTCTAAACCACATCATGTTCCAAACCACCACATCATGTTCTAAACCACCACATCATGTTCTAAACCACATCATGTTCTAAACCACATCATGTTCTAAACCACCACAACGTTATATATGCTCCGACCGTCCACACTCACAACAACGGCCTATACAGACATAAATAAACCAGCGACTGTATTCGCCATGACACAGGCAGTCTGTGGTTTGTACTTGTTTCACTTTAGTCTAGTTTCTGAACAGATATGAAGAGCTGTGAGCTCTGAGTGCTAACAGCTAACGGCTGTGTTGTTTTTCTGGGGCTCTCATTGAAGATGACGTCACGGCTCCGCCTACACTGCGTTACTATAGTAACCAATAGAGTCTGGCTGCAGACCGCAGCAAGGAGGCGGATCGTATAGGGGCGGATCGTATAGGGGCGGATCGTATAGGGGCGTTTCCTATAGTGAACGACGGGAGCCGGCTCTCGCCCGCGAACGAGCCGTTTTTTGTTTTGTTTTTGCGGAGGGATCTAGATCGGCATGAAGGCACATTATGCAATGTGCAATGTGGACATTATCCCGCTTATTACACATGGCCACATTCTCAACAAAGTAACGACATGACTCCCAATAATAATTGAAATGCTTTTATGGATTTAGAAAAAGATTTTATTGTTTTATGTATTGATTTAAATTAGTTTTATGTATTGATTTAATAGTTTTATGTATTGATTTAAATTGACATGCATCCGCTAAGAAAAGTAGTCCGTTGTTACTGTTTGAACTAACGTAACAACGGCAGGAACTGCTTCTATAGTGTTTTTGAGGAGCTTTTTGATTACAGATTTGAAAACATCGTTGCTTGCTTTAAAAGTAGCACAATTCATTATGTCAAACCTTGAAAGATATCCCTGCCCTAATGCCAAAAGTAACTGGCAACTGAATATGTGTCGCCGTAGCTATGATGTCTATGTCTGGACCGCTGCGTAAAAAGGAGGGTTTCTGCCCCATTACTTCTCTTCTTACTTCTATAAGAATAAAACACGGAGGACGGAGATCTCTTTTTGTCCCCCTATTCTCCCCGCTGCAGCCTAGCAGCTGATCTCAAAGCACGCTCCCCTCTCCTGCAGGGAGAAAAACTATATTTATATACTTTATATAGGTTGATACAGTAGCCCCTTTTTTAAAATAGTTTTTATAGGTGTTGCTATCTGTTTTGTGTAGCGTGGTTCTACAAGCAAGTCAATGCATTCATTGGGTGCTATCAGAGAGTTACACGGGTCTGTAAATGCAATGAAAACAATTGGCCACAGCAAATAATTTATATTAAACATGTAATTTTTACTTTTGAATACTCCAGTACAAAGGATGTATTGAATAATTTAAGTGATATGTGTACACATATACATCATTCATTAGTCAAAACAGGGCGACCTTTGATTTCATTAAAAGGTATAATATGTGGTAAACTGAAGAGCCCTTTGGGAGCCGAAAGAGCCGGCTCTTCTTGGTGAGCCGAGCCAAATGATCCGGCTCACCAAGAAGAGCCGAAATTCCCATCACTAGAACGAATGACTTCTTCTGCGAGGATTTATAAAAGCAGCTGGAATCCCTTAAGTTGCTATTGGATAAAAAAAAGTTAGGAAACGCCCCTATACGATCCGCCCCTATACGATCCGCCCCTATACGATCCGCCCCTATACGATCCGCCTCCTTGCTGCGGTCTGCAGCCAGACCCATCTCGTCCGAGGCCGTGGCGCATTTCCATTACATTTCAAGACCTGGGGTAGCAACGCAGTGTAGGCATGGATGTATAATAAGAACTGGATACAGCGTGGGAGGCGGGGCCTCATTCATTCCTATGAGAGTTGCTCATGAGCGCATGATGATAAAATGGCCCAACTTTTGAGAGAGTGAAACGTCACAGATTACCCGGCATGCCTGAGAAGTACCCGTATGTGCGTTCATAGCGCATGCGCAACTTTAACCAACATGCTCGTTCACATCAAGCACGTCAATTTGCGTACACGTAACAGCACCGTGCGTTCATGACAGCATGGTAATGGTTTGTTATTATGCAGTTAGCAGCTAGCGGCTAGCTAGTAATTATGCTAATGTACACATCAATCATTATGTACTTCTATTATGCTGTAACAGGATCTAGTGATATCCAACAGAGCTTCATTTAGCATGAAAGAATTATTGCACTGTATATATATATATATATATATACACAGTGCAATAAACTTGTTAGTGCAATAAGAAGCTACAGGAACGTTAATCTACGTCGGTAATATTAAATGTATTTAATACAACATTTACGGTACAAGATTTACATCATACAGCCCATGTAGTATAATATTTTACAAATGATGAATTACAGCAAACATGTGCAATATATCCATTATTACAGCTCCGTGGGATGGCAGTAAGGCGATATGGGTCCGTTGTTATTGTGCATCCATGGGTAAAGAGAAACTCATGTAGTGCTGAACACGTAACATGAACGTGCCGGGCGGCGCGGTCCCGTGGGTTAGATGCACGTTCATAATGCCGAGGGAAATAACTCTCAGAATAACGTTATTAGCACATTTTTACAACTTGAGGAACGAATGTTTTTAATAAGGGCTATACAAGTGTTCATACTGGGTAGTTTATTTAGTTTAAAAAAAATTATCCAATGAGTTACAGACCATTCTTTCCCCATGTAAGTCAATGGGAAAAAGTGTTTCCGGGCCTGGCAACCAAACGGATGTGCAGTACCGCCGTTTGGCCAGCACAAATATTTCCATCTGAGTCCGGCGCACTTCCTGGGGGCTTGAGTGTAGGCAGGGCGATCGGCTTTTTGGCGGACTTTTTGGGCGGAGAGACCCTTTATATATAGAGAGGTGAAGTCCCTCCCTTTCCGGGAGCCTCCATGGGACCCCGGAAGCGTAAAATTATACATTGAAGTCAATGGAGAGAGAAAGGTTAACTTTTGATCCCGTTTGAATTGTGCCACGAATGACACATATGATGTTTGTCAATTTAAAAGAATATTTTGCAAGTCAAAAAATTTTAAATGTGTCGTAAAACTGTGAAGTTACACATTTTTTTGTGTGAAACCGCTGAGTGAACTACAGGTCTCTGGTCTCGCACAATACGCGTCACCATCACAAAGACGGCCGTCACGTTAGCAAATTTCACCTGTTTCTTTCAGAATGAGAATAAAAGTATAAAACGAGGTGAACATCACTACAAGTCTGGACACGTTGAGAGCTGTACATACATGAAAGGGGAGTTAGTCGGTTCTGTAAGAGCCAGCATGCGGGACCGGCTTTACAAGGTTTCGGTGAGTAACATGAGTGCAATGTGTAACGTTAATGTCAGCTAGCTAACATTAGCTAACAAGGTACACTAACGTGTTTTGTTTCAGTAACTAGTTTTCTCCTTAAGAACTTCGTGGTCTCTGTATGCTGTGGATAACATTAGTGTTCACAAGAACAAGGTAAACTCCCGTGTTTTGTTTTAGTTGCTCTTCAGATTGAAGCGGCCAGTTTTATATCGACTATACTGTATGTGTGATGTCCTTTTACATCTTGTTGTGTCATTTGAGTTTATTTGCTGTGTGTAGATTCAAGGGTTTTGGTTATCTTGTCAATTTGTTTGGTTATCCAGGCACAGCTGTGTGTGACTCCCTCGGGTACACTGGTATGTGTTTTCCTAATGTAGAGAGCATTGATTAATTAATAAACTACACACTGAGTCTAGATCCTGACCAAATCCTTTTTTATTGTTGAACAAATGTTTTTCAAAACTTATTCATACACATTTAGAAAAATACAATGTACAATCACAACCAGTACAACACAAATTACAAAAAATACAGAAAAAACAAACAATACCATTGCCATTGCAACAATAGGTCTTCAAAACCGGCCTTAAGACCCTCTTCTTTCGGCAGGCCTTCGAATAAACTTTGAGCACGGTACACCTGGAGTACTGCCATTTTTATCGCTATCTCCGACTTTTATTTTTGTACTCTATTTTATATTTTATTTTTTGATTTCTTATTATTATTACAATTATTTGTCTTTTATTATCTCAAAGCGTATCAGTATCCCTTGTTGTGAAGCACTTCGAGATTTGTCTTGGCAGATGAGAAGCGCTATATAAATTAAATATATTATTATTATTATTAATAACAAAAATCAGACAAGAGGACAAAACTATGGAAAAATAACCCCTCCCACCCCCAGATCCGGACCATCCTTGTATTATTGCTCATTCAATCTATTATAGCATGCTAACAAACATGGTACTTACTTTATTTGTACAGATCTGCATGGGAGACGATGGCGCGATGCAGAGCGCTGTCTGTGATTGTGAACGGGGGATGTACAAATGCAGCCACGCTGCAGCACTGGCAATATGTGCAATGTGGCAGATCAGCTCCACAGATGTTGAGTGCCAGTGGAGGAAGCCTGGCACTTCCAAAGTAGTCCAGCCGGTGTCTCAACTTTACCAACAGTGAGAGGAGACATACAACCCACTGGCCAGAGACATCGCCACTCAGGATGTAGACTGGTTCAGGTCTGCACTGAGGGGCGCACAGTGTGGCATGGCATGGCTTTTGTCACCTGAGCCAGAGCCGCAGCCTCAACATCAGGCCATTGTCACCGTGCCGGAGCTGGTGAAGGGGCATGGGGGTCGGGGGCTTGAGGAAATTCTTGCCTCAATGCGACTGAGCAGAGACCAGCAAGCTGCCATCCAGACAGCCACCGGAGGACAGCGGACAAATCCTCAGTGGCAGTTACACAGGCGGGGCAGGTTGACAGCCAGCAAGTTTGGTGCTGTGCTGCGGTCGGGACTTTCATCCACTCCATGCGCGTCCCTCATGAAGAGGGTGCTCGGGGGGTACAACTTGGACGGAGTCATGGCTGTCAACTGGGGGGTTGTAAACGAGGCCGAAGGGGTGAAGGCTTTTGTGCAGGCCTATCAGGAGACAGTGTTCGAGTCTGGTCTCTTTGTGAGTGAGTCGGTGTTTTGGGAGCATCCCCCGATGGACTTGTGCAGCCATCTGCCCTGCTGGAGGTGAAGTGTCCACCATCATTATACATGATGGTGTATATAGGATATATATATATATATATATATTTGTATACATATCTGTAAATTGTATAATTTTATTTGATTTAAAAGTCTTTTTGATCTCTCTGTCTATAAACACAAACTGAGTAAGATTGGCAATAAAGTTGACTTTGAAAAATATATATATTATTTATGAAAATAGTTGACTGTTGGAGAAATGAATCCAAATGAAACGTTGGACTGAACTACAACTACGCCTTTAAATCTCTACGGACAGTTTTTCAGTGGGATGGCAAGTTCCTATCTTTAAACATTTATTAGTTTTTTCTCAGAACAGATTTGATTTTCTGAAGTTAATTTAACTTTGGAGACCATGTAAGGTCATTATTAAAAAGGTACAATCAATTTGTTTAGGGTTGAATAAAATAATGATAAACATTTCATTTGGATAATTTACTGACAGAATAAGAAACTCAATAATGCTCTACTCACCTGTTCCTTTTTATAAAGTGAAACAGTTGAAACGATAGATTTTAGTAAACTTAAAAACAACCTTCTCCAAAAGCTATCAAGGAATATACCGAATACTTATTTTAGAACTTTATTACATATTATTTGTATATAGTTTGAATGATCCATAATTGACAGAAGCTTGTGTTTACACTGACCTGTTACTCATATATTAATGTCTTTGTAACTTCAGTAAACCACTACCTCACTAATTTCTTTCATTCATCACGGTTCAGTAAACTAAGTGATACATGAACCAGTTTAACCATTATAATAACGTAGGATTGCAACTCTTTGAAACTGTAGGTGGCTCTTAAAAGAGCCGTTGTGTTTGGGTGTGCTGGTCTCAGGTCAGTCTAAGCCCTCTCTCCGCGGATGCGGTGGGCCAGCTGGATGTCCTTGGGCATGATGGTGACCCTCTTTGCTTGGTTCATCTTACTGGGGGGCAGCTACATGGATGTCGGTGCAGTCCACAGCAGAATTAATTTATTATTGACTCCGAATGAAGCACAACTTCATGTCATACAATACATTGACTTTATTTGTAATTGTGTAAAAACATATGAGCATTGATTAGCAAGCAGGACCTGCAGGAACAGAGCACGGTGATGGATGGAGCTGGGAAGAGAGAAGAATAAAGAAAACAGATCAACTTTATTATCGGATATTAAAAATTCAATTTCAAAACAAGTTGCCGCTCCTACAGTTTTCTAGTATGTAAAGATGATTTCACATGACCTATGCAAAATATCACACTCAATACATGTGTGACTCTGGGGGGTGCATTGTGCCTTTGATGTATATAAATAATATACCATAACCAAATACTATTACGTACAGTGGAAATCAGGTTGCCAGGGCAGGTCAGTGTGCATGTTCCTCAGGGTCTCAGCAGTTACAGGTGAGGGAAAGGAAATAAAAGAGAAAAAGGTCAGTAACAACACTTTAAAGTAACAACACTTTGAATAATTATCTCTTCTAATAATTTTCTCTCAGTAATCACTCAACTACTGTCTTTCCAACAAACAGATTGACTCACCCTTACTGTCATCACAATGAAACACGTCCAGAAGAATGTCATGCAAAGCTCCCTGCCTGCCTTCGACTCTCCCTGACTGCTTCCTTAGCACCCGGTGGATGGCGCAGTACTTCAAATGTTTCACGAAATACTTACCATCATGACTACTCTTACTGTTTAAAATATTGGTTTTGTAGGAGCAGACACAGTAGTGGTGGCTTAAAGCCCAGCTCTGCTCCGCGCCGTCCGTTAGATGAGCCTGGTCAGATTAATAAGAGAAGGAGTTCAAAACACCGGCATAAAAGTTAGAACAATAATCTGATTTTAATGGTAAAAAGACACAATACGAAAATACAGAGTGCCCTGTAACAGAGCACTCCGGGCTCCCCGCTCTACTGCCGTGCGATACAGGTATCGGGACCAGCCAGTCAGCAACAGGGGGCCCCGTGCATGAATAAACAACAGTATATATGGACATTTTTGGGGCGGAGAGTCACTGCTTATCTTCCACTGGATTCTACTCCTTTAATTTCCCAGAGAAGGTTTCACACAAACTATTCTTTCTCAAACAATCAAACATTGTACACAGATATATTAGTATCAAACATTGTACACAGATATATCAGTACTTGAGATTATATTGGCCCCAAAGAGAACCTTGAAAAGGACATGTGTGTGTGTTTGGTCAATCAATCAATCAATCAATCAATGTTTATTTATATAGCCCAATATCACAAATGTTACATTTGTCTCAGTGGTCTTCACAGTTTATACAGAATATCAGTATGACAATACGACACCCTCTGTCCTTAGACCCTCACATCGTACAAGGAAAAACTTCCAAAGAAAACCCAGTTTAAAGGGAAAAATGGGAGAAACCTCAGGGAGAGCAACAGAGGAGGGATCCCTCTCCCAGGACGGACATACGTGCAATAGATGCCGTGTGTAAATTGAAAAGATAATACAGTTGCAACATAGGTAGTCCAAATGTTTGGAAATGCATGTGTGTATAGTAAGATGAAGTGTATGTGTGTGTGTGTGTGTGTGTGTGTGTGTGTGTGTGTGTGTGTGTGTGTGTGTGTGTGTGTGTGTGTGTGTGTGTGTGTGTGTGTGTGTGTGTGTGTGTGTGTGTGTGTGTGTGTGTGTGTGTGTGTGTGTGTGTGTGTGTGTGTGTGTGTGTGTGTGTGTGTGTGTGTGTGTGTGTGTGTGTGTGTGTGTGTGTGTGTGTGTGTGTGTGTGTGTGTGTGTGTGTGTGTGTGTGTGTGTGTGTGTGTGTGTGTGTTATGGAAATCTAGGGCCCAAACACAGCTGGAGAGTACAAGTCAAATGATCAAAACAAATAAATGGTGAATCAAGCAAAGCTGTCTTTTGGTTATTTATTTGAAGCTTCAAATACACGACATAATAATATATTGTCACCGGTCGGACAGAGTATGGAAAGTCTGCCCGAGAGTGCGCAGAACAATGGGAAAGCAAAGGTTATATAAGGAAATGAGTGGGAAAGAGAGAAATCTGGATTCACACAGTCGGATTGTTTATGAGACACGCAGTGGCCTTGAGTAGATAGCATAACGGTTCTCAGAGCAGGGAAGTTCGTGTGTGTCTGTGTGAGTCTCTTAGTAGCCAAAGCATCTCTTTGGCCTTGAAGGAGAGGAAGAAGAGATATATAATAATGGTAAGAATATATCAGGAAATAAGAAGCATTTGGTTTAAACATATGAAAGATATAATAAGGATAATAATAAGGATGATAATAATAAAAATGTCCACTACATTCTCCCCTTTTGATCATACTTGATCAATAGAAAAAAACAAATGATAGGATTGACTGATATAACACATCAATGAATACACTCCATCGCTGGTTTAAGTAAACACATCACAAATATATCATAGAAAACTGGCTGTTTTTGTGGAGGACAGACTCCAATATAATGTAAGCATAAGAGAGGAGATACACACATGATTATATTGATAAATCGGAATCAGACTCTTCTGATTCTAGCTGATCTATCTCACTGTGGTGCAAAGGATTGTCTTGTAATGGAATAGTAGTATACTGAACGAAAGCTGAGGACACCATGCTAGAAACGCATTTCTTCAGTATTGGGATAATCAAACAGGTTGTTAAGATGCAGCACGGTGTCAGTGATGTTCTTGGTGGCGTCGGGAATGTAAGTGCAACAGGAGTCACCGATGACATGACACAGGCCACCCTTTGAGGCGAACAAAAGGTCAAGAGCGAATTGGTGCTGCATGAGCATGTTCCTAGAGGCTATTATGAATGGGGTCAAAGCCTGGAAGCCTTGCGTCCTCTCCTAAGTGAGGTTCTCTAGCCGGACGTGTAAGGTATCTATTTTATGGGCATTGTTTACTGTACCCCACCATGGGAACAGGCCACCCATGAACTTAGCTCCAGCGGACGTCAGATCTCTTTTTACCTTGTGGTGGTCGGGGTGTTGGAACTCTGGGTAATGATGTGTCGTGTGCATTAAGGACGTGAGTACAGTGATTGCTGGATTCAAATCCACTAGAGTGCATGTCCCTATCCAAAGGGGAGCCAGAACTTGATAGAGCTTGTTGCCGCACAACCAAACGTAATCTTCTGGCGCGCTAAACCCAGCATCACTGGGCCACGCCAGTTGGAGGGAAATATGTTTAACATCAGGGAATGCTACGTTAGAAAGGATTCTTTCAGGGGCACCAGATATGTGACAATACGAGATTTTGTAAGCACCGTCACCGCATGTGTTCCGTAGGATGCGAGTACAACCAGTAGTAGTGCCTAGGAAAAAATAATGTGGTGTAAGAGACGTTTTGTGGTACACTCTCTGGATGCATAGGCTGTGTTTCATCCCTCTCAAATGGCTGGGGTGCACATGGCTGACGGGTTGGTACTTTGCGTATGTGGTGTCAAGCGTGGATGCACGCAAAGAGGAGTTAGACCGATTGCTGCATGGTGGGGGAAGCTGCCTAGCATAACGCCACTCGGTTACGCTGTCTTCACCCTTGATGGGCTTTGTCAGAGCCATAAACGCGCAGAGGTGTTCAACCTGGGTCAGAGAGCGCGGACGAACTGGCACGGACATTGATGAGTCGTGGGGGAAAAGAGTGCATGCATAACATGACCCATTTTGTCCTGCGGCCTGCAAGAATGATCTCAGAGTGTGCCACCAGACGTTACCGGTGATCCCATTACTGGTCTGACCCACATCAATGTTGCTATGGTCGCCTATGTATAGATTAAATGTAGATGTACCTATGGATGTCAACAGTGGCGTCAAAGGTTGCTTACGTTTTTCCCGGTCTGAGTTTTGGGCGCGATGTCTATGTAAAATGTGCCACACGGGTCGGCGCCGGTTACATACATACAGACAACAAAATAAAATAAATGTGGTTCGCCCTGCTTTCCCCATGTACCTCTTAGATACCTCGATTTTGGCTGACATGCTGTATGCTGAAATGGATACATAAAATATAGGACTAGTCCTAACACAACTATCATGGCATGTATGCAGAGGAACCATTCTATGAGTGTCCAGGCTCTCCAGTAGCATTCACATTGCTCACGGTTGCGTTGTCGTCTCTCCAGCCGAGCCCTCATCACGAGGGGGAAATGTTCCATGGTGTGTGTGAGTGTATTCTCTCGGTCGATTTCAGAACACGGACCGTCAGACTTCGCACACTGATAACACAAACGAGGAACCAGAGAGCATATGAAACCGCTCAGCTGGCACTCGCTCGTGACACCTTGTGTGTAGTGTGTTTTGGTGTATGTAGTGCAAGTGTGGTGCTGGTGGTGACTAGGACACGTCACTTGCTGTCATCTCTGTTGGTGACTCGGACACGTCACTTGTTGTCATCTGTTGGTGACTTGGACATGTCACTTGTTGTCATCTGTTGGTGACTTGGACACGTCACTTGTTGTCATCTGTTGGTGACTTGGACATGTCACTTGTTGTCATCTGTTGGTGACTTGGACATGTCACTTGTTGTCATCTGTTGGTGACTTGGACATGTCACTTGTTGTCATCTGTTGGTGACTTGGGCACGTCACTTGTTGTCATCTGTTTCTATCGTTTCTCCTTTCCTGTGACCACGACCTTGCAGTGGCTGGCGTGGACCCACGTAGCTCTCTCGGCGACCTTGACCGCTGTCTGGGTGACGAGAAGCACCTGGTAGGGACCTTGCCAACGATTGGATTTCCAGCTCTTTCTCCGGAAATCCTTGACCAGCACGAAGTCGTCGGGTTGGAGATGGTGAAGTGGACCAGTGGCAGTCGCTAAAGTGGATGATAGGTTAACACAATATGACAACATAGCATCCTCACACAAAGTTGTGGAGGGAAGAGGACATCCTGGAGCCTTGAGTCCAATCTGTGGAGGAGCCCCAAAAAGGATTTCAAATGGGCTGAGTTGACTCCGTGTTCTTTTCCGCATCCTCATGTACATCAGCACAATGGGCAGAGCTTGTGTCCATGACAGACCTGTGTCTGCACAGCATTTTGTTAGTTTGTAATTTTGCATAATGCAGATTAGCATGCTTCACAGTGCTTTTGAGCTGTTACTGTGAACCCCCTTGTGAACCACTCCTGATTTATAGACTCTAACATCCCCCCTTTTGACACATGATCCCACCCATGTGTCAATTTAGCGAAATGAGGGAAAAAATGTCTAGGAAGACATGGATTGGAATTTGGGCCAACCCAAAAACAGCCCCAGCAGTCTTCCATTGAGCCTTCTCAACTGGCGTAGCTAGCTGCTGCATGGAAGTCAGTGATGACATTTTGTCAGTAAAGGAGGAGACAGGGATTTTAACAAATGAGTGTGCGTGAGGTGCGAGAGGAATCAGGGCAGCTGCCTTTGCGGCTGAGTCAGCAGACGCATTTCCTAGGGAAACTGGGTCTGTACTGCTTGCGTGTGCGGCACATTTACAGACTGCAACCTCAGATGGGCGCAGAATGGCGTCTAGTAAGCCTGCAACCAGTGCATGGTTAAGTACTGGTTTGCCATCAGATTTAAGAAATTGTCTACACTTCCAAATAGCCCCAAAATCGTGTACTACCCCGAAAGCATATCGTGAGTCAGTGTAAATAGTCACGGTTTTGCCTTCTGCAAACGTGCAGGCTTCAGTTAGTGCGATGAGCTCTGCTGCCTGTGCTGAGAGGTGACATGGAAGCGGTCCAGAACGGAGTACAGCAGAATCTGAAACAACAGAAAAACCCACCCGATTAGTGCCCCCTTGGTCGCGAGAGGCAGACCCATCAACATACAAAATGAGGTCAACGTTGGTCAGAGGAACGTCTTTTAAGTCCAAACAATAAAAAAAACCCTGTCTGTCTGTTAAGTCCGGTCTAGGTGTGCACACCATGGAAAGTACGTCAACCGTCTTCAGGCAATGTTCAAACTAAATGAAGTCTCTCCTTTTGAAACATCATGTGTTGAAATAAACACCTGCAGTTCAAAAAATAAAAAAATGAATTGCCTAATATTTTTTGTTGTGGAATCAATTAATTTCTTTCTTTAAAGGCAAAAACATGAAAAAGCTAAGAGAAAAACCCTATTGAATACAATATTATTTGGAGCAACTTAATTTATAAATAGTTGTCCACTTAAAAACATGTGTTCATGTTCAACATGTGGTAATTAAGTACATACAATTTAAGATTATATTTAAATAATACGGTAAAACAAGTTGGAACTTTGGAGTAATCAACTTAAAAACTTGTGTTTATGCTACCAATTATTAAGTGAGTGGTAATTGAAAACACCTCTGATTGCAGAGGAAAAGCCTTCTCCCCTAACCCAAATAACTTTGTTGCTTTAACAACATTTCAATAGAAGTTGTCTTAACTCAATAACCATCGATGCAACCTATTGCCTTGATTTTCTTTGTTAAGCCAATGCATTTGTTGTTAGAGTGTACGTAGACTGGGCCTCCCATATAACCTGGCTGAGCCGATATAAGAACCAATCAGCAAATAACTTTTCAATACATTATTGATTACTATTTTTGAGGTACTTTTAGGTTGGAAGTGAACATAAGTCATAGGTACATGGTGTACTTTTCCTTCACTACATGTATGTAATACCTTTAGTTACTTCACAGATGTGGATGAATGATGTGAAATATAATCAAGTGTTAAATCAGACTTTAGTTCCACCTGGAGTGAATCCACAAGCTACCCTGCAGTCTACAAAGTACTTCAGACTAGCTGCACCTTCACCAGCTACCCTGCAGAATACAAAGCCATTCAAACTAGCTGCACCTCCACCAGCTTTGAGAACACTTTCATGATCAATCATTATAAAACATATCATATATATTATTCTGAAATGGACCAATCTGCACAACGACTACTTTTACTGTCTTTACTTTCACTATATTCTGATAATACTTTTCTACTTTTACTTGAGGAACATTTTGAATGCAGGACTGTTACTGTAACACTCTGGTACTTCTACTTTTACTCAAGTACAATATCTGAGTACTTATTCCACTTCTGGTAGTATATTAGTCTGAATTGTAGCTACAAAATCACACAGAGCTGCATAAAAATAGAATAATATGTACACGTGTGTACAATGATTTGTAGGTAATTTTGACTACTCAAGACACCTCACTTATACATCTTCAAAGTATTGGCTTTCAGAATATTAAACTTGTTTCGGCAAATTCAGATGATAAATACAACTTTGAAGCTTGTAACGGCATAATTACAAGCAGAGAACGGACTAATGTAACGTCACAGCAAGCATAACAACAGCCGTGTGTTATGAACACATACGCAAGAATGACATCATCTGTCGCTTAGTGACTTTTTTAACATTTAGTCTTAACACAAACGTGTGAATGTGTAAGGTTTACCATTATATTCAAATGTGAACAAAAATTGACTGTCTTTGTGTACCGGAACACTGGAAAAAATGCATTTGAGACATCTATGGCAGTAAATATGTTGCAGAGGCTGGAACTTGGGAAATAATCAGATAAGAATTCCGGACGAGCGTGCATGCACAGCTGCATTTACATCGTAAATCCTGGACAAATCTCCACTCGTCAGGAGGTTTGTCTCTGATCTTTTTGACAGGAAACACTGGAATCGTTACACGGAATAATGACCCGTTGTTTAAGCAGAGAGGTAAACACTGGCCATCAACAGCTTCACGTTTCAATGGGTACGGTACGTGAACGTGGACATTAACCCTACGTCATATCTGTGAGCTGCCCAGAGTGAGTATGGCACATCTGAAAGCGCGGCAGGAAGCTCAGAGATATGAGAATTACCTTATCCTCAACCAACAGCAATGTGCGCAGAACGGCTACGTTCGTGCACATTTTCCTTTGATACACGTCACGTGACATAGAGTACATGACATATTCTGTGTGTGTAGGTGTCTAATCAGTGACTGACTCCCAATCTTTAACGATTGGACCCAAATCCCTCCATCTATCAGTGGGGCCCCCTGGCTTGTGAAATGTGTGGACCGCCCCTGGGATTTGACACAGCTGGTTGTGTCTTGTGTGTGTGTGAGTCTTAACAGAGATAGCGCTACCCAGCGAATTCCAATACATTTTTAAATATGAGCTCATCATTCACACATTCTAACAGTAAAACTCTCATCATAGCATTTACACGGATCTTTCAACCACGTTAGCAGTACAATGCAAA
This sequence comes from Pseudochaenichthys georgianus, assembly GCF_902827115.2. Classification (NCBI taxonomy): domain Eukaryota; kingdom Metazoa; phylum Chordata; class Actinopteri; order Perciformes; family Channichthyidae; genus Pseudochaenichthys; species Pseudochaenichthys georgianus. The sequence continues at coordinate 22,386,317 of NC_047520.1, read as the reverse complement.
ATGAGAAGTTTCCACACAGCAGGTGGAAAACCACGTTGATCAGTCAAACGCAACAACTCCTGAAAATCAGGATATGTCAGCAGCCCATTGATACACATTCACCAGTTCTTTATCATCAAATGACACTTTTTTGAACCATCGTAGGAGATGGCTGTCGGACTTTAAGACCCTCATTTGTGGAAAAATGAGGTCCAAGCCGAACCAGAGAATCAGATCTCTGCCCAGTAAATGTATTGGGCAGACAGATGATAAAATAACTGTTTTTTACTGATGTGGGAAATGGATTACTGTCAACACCGTTATCTCCACTCTGAAGTGGTACAGAAACTTCTCCTTTTCATAAACCCAGCACATGAATAAATCTATCACTAAATTTGCATTCAGGCAAATCTACCCTTTTTTTACCACAGAATGTGTAGCCCCAGAATCAACCGAAAATGTGTGGGACATTTCTTAATGCAAACATTCACTGTCATATTTCAAATATGTACCCTTTTTAACCACAGACATGTCCTCTAATTCTTCTAATTTCTCAATAGCATGTATGATGCGTGTGTGTGTGTGTGTGTCACTTCCCTGGTTAGATGCTGCTTGGCATGGGGTCCGTCTCCCCCGACCGAATTCCTTCCTCCTCCACTCCCTCCCTCGACCGTCAGTTTGAAGAATTGTCTTTGTTGTGGTCCGATTTATCCGATCAAAAGTTCTTTTTCTTCTTCTCGTGTGGGCATTCAGCGAACCGATGACCCGTCTCTCCGCAGTTAAAACAGCGATTGTAGTTATTGCTCCGGCCTCGGAAACCCCCTCCTCTGCCCTGGCCATCACTTTGGGTCCAGGCGGTTGTGCCAGCCTGGACCATGGTCAGCTGGCCGAGGAAAGCGGGGCATGTAGTTATTCCTTTTTGGAGGTGTTCTTTTCTGTAGAGTTCAGCTTTCTTCGCGTCTCTTTTCTTTTTCTCTCTCTTGTCATGGATCTTTTTCAGTCCTGCTTCTTCTTCTTCATTTTCTTTTCTCTGTCTCTCTTCGTCTCTGCCCCCTCTCTGTGTGTCTTGCTGCTGTGCAGCTGCTCCAGCGGCGGCTGGTATGTTGACCTCATGGTCCAGCAGCAGCAGCAGCCCCTCCAGGAGCCTCCACTGCAGGTAGCAGACGGGGGGAGGTGGAGGAGGGGATGGAAATCCCGAGTCGAGGAGAGGGTCCCGCACGCCTGAAACCAGAGGATAAAGGGAAGCTTGTAGTTTATGTTGAGGAGGAAACACAAAACACTTTTTCTCTTCCTTTGCACTTTTATCCTCAGCCTGTATCTTTTTTATTGCCGCGGCCAATTGCCTTCTTTCACGGCACTCTGCTTCATCCTCCCAGTATTTTACACACTTTCTATGAGTGTCCAGTTTCTCTAAGTCTTTTACTTTAATTGTACTCTTCTTCTTCATTCCATCTTCACACTCTTGTAATTTATCCCTTAGGTTTTTGATTTTTAATTTACTCAAAGAACCTCCCTTAGGAAATCCGAACATTTCCGTCCATATATTTAATTTAGACAGACTTTCTTCACCATATTTTGCTCGCATGACATCAACTATCGGACCCTCAGGAGGCTGTACATACCCCCTCGCCTGCTTTGCCCCCATAGCAAAGTCTTTTAAAGTGTCACCAAAACACTCCGTGTCACCAAAACACTCCTTAAAGTGTCACCAAAACACTCCGTGTCACCAAAACACAATTTTTCATCCGTCGATGCTAGATATGCCAAATATCTCTGTTTTCGAGCAGTCCCTCTCCTGATGTCATGGAGTTTTAATTACGTTTAACTTTAAACAATTTAGACTTTGCACATCTCACCGAGTATTGAAAGCCCTTTGAGTTCGTTGGATCTCGTGAAGTCAATCGGTTCCACCCCTCGCGCTGGTCCCCTCGTCCCGTACGTTTTATGTCGGGGTAGAGGAGGATCCAAGATCCCGGAGCTAGCAGCCACCAGCGTCCAGAGGTTTCCCCGATCAAACATACAGAGATCCTGCCGACAACGCCATTTGTTATGGAAATCTAGGGCCCAAACACAGCTGGAGAGTACAAGTCAAATGATCAAAACAAATAAATGGTGAATCAAGCAAAGCTGTCTTTTGGTTATTTATTTGAAGCTTCAAATACACGACATAATAATATATTGTCACCGGTCGGACAGAGTATGGAAAGTCTGCCCGAGAGTGCGCAGAACAATGGGAAAGCAAAGGTTATATAAGGAAATGAGTGGGAAAGAGAGAAATCTGGATTCACACAGTCGGATTGTTTATGAGACACCCAGTGGCCTTGAGTAGATAGCATAACGGTTCTCAGAGCAGGGAAGTTCGTGTGTGTCTGTGTGAGTCTCTTAGTAGCCAAAGCATCTCTTTGGCCTTGAAGGAGAGGAAGAAGAGATATATAATAATGGTAATAATATATCAGGAAATAAGAAGCATTTGGTTTAAACATATGAAAGATATAATAAGGATAATAATAAGGATGATAATAATAAAAATGTCCACTACATTCTCCCCTTTTGATCATACTTGATCAATAGAAAAAAACAAATGATAGGATAGACTGATATAACACATCAATGAATACACTCCATCGCTGGTTTAAGTAAACACATCACAAATATATCATAGAAAACTGGCTGTTTTTGTGGAGGACAGACTCCAATATAATGTAAGCATAAGAGAGGAGATACACACATGATTATATTGATAAATCGGAATCAGACTCTTCTGATTCTAGCTGATCTATCTCACTGTGGCGCAAAGGATTGTCTTGTAATGGAATAGTAGTATACTGAACGAAAGCTGAGGACACCATGCTAGAAACGCATTTCTTCAGTATTGGGATAATCAAACAGGTTGTTAAGATGCAGCACGGTGTCAGTGATGTTCTTGGTGGCGTCGGGAATGTAAGTGCAACAGGAGTCACCGATCACATGACACAGGCCACCCTTTGAGGCGAACAAAAGGTCAAGAGCGAATTGGTGCTGCATGAGCATGTTCCTAGAGGCTATTATGAATGGGGTCAAAGGCTGGAAGCCTTGCGTCCTCTCCTAAGTGAGGTTCTCTAGCCGGACGTGTAAGGTATCTATTTTATGGGCATTGTTTACTGTACCCCACCATGGGAACAGGCCACCCATGAACTTAGCTCCAGCGGACGTCAGATCTCTTTTTACCTTGTGGTGGTCGGGGTGTTGGAACTCTGGGTAATGATGTGTCGTGTGCATTAAGGACGTGAGTACAGTGATTGCTGGATTCAAATCCACTAGAGTGCATGTCCCTATCCAAAGGGGAGCCAGAACTTGATAGAGCTTGTTGCCGCACAACCAAACGTAATCTTCTGGCGTGCTAAACCCAGCATCACTGGGCCACGCCAGTTGGAGGGAAATATGTTTAACATCAGGGAATGCTACGTTAGAAAGGATTCTTTCAGGGGCACCAGATATGTGACAATACGAGATTTTGTAAGCACCGTCACCGCATGTGTTCCGTAGGATGCGAGTACAACCAGTAGTAGTGCCTAGGAAAAAATAATGTGGTGTAAGAGACGTTTTGTGGTACACTCTCTGGATGCATAGGCTGTGTTTCATCCCTCTCAAATGGCTGGGTGCACATGGCTGACGGGTTGGTACTTTGCGTAGGATAATAATAAGGATGATAATAATAAAAATGTCCACTACAGTGTGTGTGTGTGTGTGTGTGTGTGTGTGTGTGTGTGTGTGTGTGTGTGTGTGTGTGTGTGTGTGTGTGTGTGTGTGTGTGTGTGTGTGTGTGTGTGTGTGTGTGTGTGTGTGTGTGTGTGTGTGTGTGTGTGTGTGTGTGTGTGTGTGTGTGTGGTGTGTGTGTGTGTGGTGTGTGTGTGTGTGTGTGTAGTGTGTGTGTATGTGTGTGGTGTGTGTGTGTGTGTGTGTGTGTGTGTGTGTGTGTGTGTGTGTTGATTTGGTAGGGGTGTATTGTGTGTGTAGTGTGTCTGGGAAGTGTATGTGTGTGTGTGTGTGTGTGTGTGTGTGTGTGTGTGTGTGTGTGTGTGTGTGTGTGTGTGTGTGTGTGTGTGTGTGTGTGTGTGTGTGTGTGTGTGTGTGTGTGTGTGTGTGTGTGTGTGTGTGTGTGTGTGTGTGTGTGTGTGTGGTGTGTGTGTGTGTGTGTGTGTGTGTGTGTGTGTGTGTGTGTGTGTGTGTGTGTGTGTGTGTGTGTGTGTGTGTGTGTGTGTGTGTTGATATCTTGGTCAGGGAGTGTATTGTGTGTGTGTGTGTCAGGGTGTCTGGGAAAGTGTATGTAAGAAGGTTTATATATATATAGGATTACTTTAAAACAGTCCCAAATAATACATTTTCACTTCAATACAGTTCAAGATAATACCTGTTTACTTTAATACAGTTTAGAACAATATCTGTTTGCTTTAGTTTACTTCATGTACTAAAATAATAACTTCATGGTAAGGCTACTAAAAGTGACAAGGCTAAGTAATGTAATGCTAACTAACGTGCTCGCTACTCGTCGCTACTAGCTAAGTAGCTAACTTGACTATATATGTTCCATGCACAACATATTACCTGATATGTCTGATCCAACGGTCCTGCCATCAGACGGGAATCGATAGAACGAGCAAGTGGTATGATCACTTATGTGATTACAACCTGGTACAAAGCACACAGGCATCTTGTAAAAGTGAATTTATTTTTAGCAATCTCTTATTTATTGGAGGGAATAAATCAGTTATGAGATCTTCTTCTTCTTCTTCGCTTTAATTACGAGTCGCAACCACTTGGAGCATTATCGCCTGTGACATCACTTACGCGAGCCAGAATGGGATTTGGGATTTGTAGTCTTTGTAGTCGCGTATTTTTCATAGTCTTATATTTCAACAGTTTTACGACAAAATGTGACTTTTTTGACATGGAACTTATTGTTTAAGATTGACAAACATCATATGTGTAGTTCGTGGCACAATTCAAACGGGATCAAAAGATACGTTTTCTCTCTCCATTGAATTCAATGTAAATGTTTAGCTTCCGGGGTCCCATGGGCCGGAAGTAGATGGGCGTGACTTCGCCTCTCTATACAGTCTATGGAAGAGACGCTGGGTAAAACTGCAGTGGCATCATCTTCAATGCGACACAACTCACAAAACACACACAACAATGGAGGATGTGGAAGCGATCGTTTACTTGTTTCTTGTGAAATCCATGGTGCTGACATGCTGTGCTCTGCATAACCTCTGCGAGAGTCATGGAGAGTCATGGGTGGAATGCACCAGCAGCAGCAGAGCCTGGGGTAGCAGTGGCTCACGGTGCAGAGGAGGAGGGCACTGACATCAGAGAGGGTTTGATGCGCTACCTGAATACCTAAATATGCATTGTATTGCATTCATTGTATTGAACATAAATAAATCTTTTTTTTTCATATACATGTGTTTGTCAAATGTTTTAAACAAATGTTATCTGAGTTGAATATTTAGTAAATATTTGAATTTCAAGCACCAGTAAGTACTGCCCCATAATTAGAACATTTGAGGAAATATCAGATCATGAAAAGAAAATATTTCTAATAAATTAAGCGAATATCAAAGCTAACTATAAACATAAATACTAAAGTGTAAAACACAGCAAAACTATATTCATAAATGCAAGTGTAAAATAGTGTGGACAATTGTAAACATGGATGGAGGCTAAAGTATCCACAATATAAAATATATTAAAATTAGGGCTGTCAAACGATTAAAATTTTTAATCAGATTAATCACAGCTTAAAAATTAATTAATCATGATTAATCACCATTTGAACTATGTCCAAAATATGCCATTTATTTATGTATATTGTTGTGGGAATGGAAAGATAAATGAAAGCAGGCGGATATATCCATTTAACATACAGTATGTATGTTTATTATAACATTTTTCTGCATGTCAAAATGAAAGACAACCCACACACCTATCAATCATCAAACCGTGGGGTCTTAATTCATGATTTCTATCAACGGGGGGGCTAGTGGAGTACTTCGTGACCACAGAGTGTGAACGTTGTGATCAGCTGTTTTAGCGCAGTTCTCCAGTGAGGGGGGGGTCTCCCTCCGCAGCCGGTTGGCGTAGTTTTGGCACAGTTCCGTTGTACAGACCGACGTTAACAGCAGCCCTGTCTGTGCACACGGAGACCGACTCTGTCGTCCGGTGATCTAACCGCCTTCTGGAAAAGCTTCACAAGTACGTCGGGACGCAAATGCGCTTTGTGACACAAGTGACGGTACGCATTTCAGATTACGCACATAACCTGCGTACCAGTTATGTGCACCCCTGTACCAGAGCCATATTATTACTATTATATGGCTCTGCCCTGTACTACAGCAAAAGTATTCTCCGTCGGGACTTCCTGCAACAACACCACGCCGTTATCAAAAATGTTCTATTGAGAAGACGATCACTACGTGACAAAAGTTTTCAAAACCGTGGCTACTGAAATCAATCTTACTAACTGCTGTCTGTGCAATTTACTCCGCACGAGTTGGCAGACTTTATTTTGCTTACTTTAACATCATTTTTCATGGTGGGGCTAAGCCATTTCTTGGTATGGGTGTAGCCTACCCCAGCCATACCCTGGCGCTGCCACTGGTGGCACGTATGGGGCGGGCCATTCTGCACATGCGTTAAATGCGTTAAATATTTTAACGCAATTAATTCAAAAAATGAATTACCGCCGTTATCGCGATAATTTTGACAGCACTAATTAAAATATAACCTCAATCTTTCTTCTAGACATGTTAAAAGCTTGCTTGAATGGGTGAAAGGTTTCTTTTGTTCTCTCGTCTTTGAAATATATAAGGAATGTGTTGTTTGTGTTATGATTCTGTTTAGTTGTATTTTTGTTGTGTGCTTTTGTGTGCTATTTCCTGTCTCACCCCTCTCTTCTCTGTTTTCCTCTGCAGGGCTGGTGTGTGACAGGGAGTTGGCTGGCTCCTCCCAGTAGCAGACGAGGCACACCTGTTTCCACTCACCTCTTCACCTGTAGAGATAAAAGCCCGGTCCTCATGCCACTTCCCTGCCAGATAATTCCTCTGTGTTTCGACCCTCCGGTGTGTCTCGCTGCTCTCCTCGTTGTTTGGATTATTGTTTTGAGTTTTGCCAGCCAACTTCCTGACTCCACTGCCGTATTTTTTGTTCTCTGCTTGAATAAAGCTTTTTGTTTATCGACCATCTCTCTCCAGTCTTTTGCTTTGGGGTCCAAAATCCTATAGGCCGTAACAGAATTATCTGGCCAAAGCATGGACCCCGCAGAGACTGAGAGATTGAAGCAAGCTATTTCGACACAGGGAGCTCGTGTGGGGCAGCACGAACAAGCCCTACAAAGTATCATGGAATCCCTCCACAACCTTAATACCGGTTTCACTCAACTCAGCGGCCGCTTGGACCAGTCTTTCACCCAGCTCAACACTCTGACGGCTCCAGCTCCTGCGCCACCGCCTCCAGCTCCTGAGATTCCAGTCATTCATCCCGGCCAACCCCGTGAACCATTCATCCCCACCCCTGTGAGGTATTCAGGTGATTCAGGGACATGCAGTCAGTTTCTTCACCAGTGCTCCATAGTTTTTGATCAGCAGCCTTTAACTTACTCCTCTGACAGAACTAGAGTAGCTTTCGTTATGAGTTTGTTATCGGGTAAAGCAATACATAAGAGAAACGGTTCTCCAGTATCGAGCGTTTGTGCTTTACTAACAATTCTCCATCTGTGAGTCAACACTTGTTTTGCTTATCGTTGCCCAAAATGAATTTATGTACCAATTGCATGGGCGGTAGCCATAGCCAAGAGTAACCCAGCTATCTATAACTCCTTTCCTGTGTTTGAGACCGAGATGTATCGAGTTTTTGACCACCCGCTTCAGGGTAAGGAGGCTGGTAATCGGCTCCTTTCTTTACGCCAGGGTTCTGAGTCAGTCTCCACTTACTCAGTTGATTTCCGCATTCTCGCAGCAGAGAGCGGGTGGGATGAGACGGCTCTACAGATAGTTTTTTCCCGTGGATTAAACGAGGAGTTAAAGGACGAGCTAGCTGCTCGAGATGAGACTTCGTCCCTTGAGGAGTTAATTTCTTTGGCCATTCGCTTAGATAATCGCCTCCGTGAGAGGCGTAGGGAGAGAACAGACAGGCAGAGATTCCTTCTCCCCTTTTCCCAACCCAAGTCACCATGTCCGCCTGGACAGTCTGCACCTCCTCACCAACGCCTGGAGCCTTTCTCCTACCGGGACCCACCCACCGTCTCCTCATCCCTAAGCCCAGAGGAGCCTATGCAGCTGGGGAGAATGAGGCTTTCACCTGCTGAACGGGAACGCCGTTTCCTCCAGAGGCTCTGCATATACTGTGGTCAGGCTGGCCACATTCGAGCCAACTGTTCCGCTCGGCCAAAAGAGCAGGCTCAGCAGCCGGGGGAGGGGCGCTGGTGAGCCATACTTCTGTCTCCCCTTCCCACGCTAATCGTCTCCAGTTAAAGGGTACGGTTTCTAGTTCTCAAGTTTCCCTTCCTCTCCAAGTCTTAGTTGATTCAGGGGCTGATGAAAATTGTATTGACTCTGACCTGGTTTTCCAGTCTAATCTCCCCTCAGAACTCCTTCCCGAGCCCAAGAACATTTTTTCCCTTGATGGTAGGCTTCTTGCCCGTGTAACTCACCGTACTGCCCCAGTTTCATTGTTACTCTCAGGTAATCATCACGAGACCATTTCCCTGTATCTCATTCCCTCACCCCTTTCTCCGCTGGTGTTAGGTCTCCCCTGGCTTAAACTCCACAACCCACACATAGACTGGGCCACCTTATCCATCGTCAATTGGAGTTTGTTCTGCCACTCTCACTGTTTACACTCTGCCATACCCACCACTGTTACTTCTCAAACCAGTTTCCTCCAGTCCTCTGAGCCCTCCGGCCGAGCCCCCTCCTCCCCCCCGGAGTATTGACAATCATCCTGCTTTCACCGTCCAGCGGTTGTTGGATGTACGAAGGCGAGGCCGGGGGTTCCAGTACTTGGTGGATTGGGAGGGGTACGGACTAGAGGAGCGTCAATGGGTCTCCCGCTCCCTGATTTTGGACCCTGCTCTCCTTAGGGACTTTTATGAGAGGTACCCGGACAGGCCTGGTAGGACGCCAGGAGGCGTCCGTTGAGGGGGGAGTACTGTTATGATTCTGTTTAGTTGTATTTTTGTTGTGTGCTTTTGTGTGCTATTTCCTGTCTCACCCCTCTCTTCTCTGTTTTCCTCTGCAGGGCTGGTGTGTGACAGGGAGTTGGCTGGCTCCTCCCAGTAGCAGACGAGGCACACCTGTTTCCACTCACCTCTTCACCTGTAGAGATAAAAGCCCGGTCCTCATGCCACTTCCCTGCCAGATAATTCCTCTGTGTTTCGACCCTCCGGTGTGTCTCGCTGCTCTCCTCGTTGTTTGGATTATTGTTTTGAGTTTTGCCAGCCAACTTCCTGACTTCACTGCCGTATTTTTTGTTCTCTGCTTGAATAAAGCTTTTTGTTTATCGACCATCTCTCTCCAGTCTTTTGCTTTGGGGTCCAAAATCCTATAGGCCGTAACAGTTTGAGTCTAGTAGAACGAGGGTATTACAATTGAGCAATTTCTACTACATGTATTATGTATTTATCATGTATTCTTAATACTATTACAAAATAAACATGTAATAATGTTTTAAAGGAGGACCTCAAGCTAGCAAACTCAATTTCTTGCTTTAAACCTCTTAAAACTAAGGGGCTTTTTCCTAACTGATGGTGTTTGTTATTGCTTTATAAATTCATGTATGTTTATATCTTCTCTAAATCAAGATTATGTGAATCTGATTTTTTTTCTGTTGGGTGCAATTCATTATCAACAAGAGATAAGATAAGTCAAAGAAGTACTTTATTGATGGCAGTATAAAAATACAAAAAAAATGTTGTATCAAATGTAAAACTGTATTGCAGCCAGCATAAATATACATGGCATTGTAAAAATAAATATAAAATGAACAATTTAAAGAAAATAAATAAACAAGGAAGTACAAATGTTGCATTTAAAAATTAACTAGATAAAAAATATATAATGCGTACAATAACTAAGGTTATTTGAAGCATCACGGAGGAGACGGGCCACGTCGGCTGCCACGTCCCCCTAGCACCTCACCAAGAGTGCGCAGGAAGGCTAGGTTGAAGGTCTCTGCTTGAGCGGCCTCATCCAACCCCCATCTCCGCTCAGCAGACGTTTTGGCCCAGTCCAAGTGCCGTTCCTGCTGGGCCATGTGCTGTTCATGGTGCCGTTCCTGCTGGGCCCGATCTCCTCCTCGTTTCCTCTTGCCTGGGTGACAATAAGATAATAATTAGCAATAAGGACAAAACACAGGACAGGTACAGGTCACACAAGGATATAAGAACAACATGTATAAACAGAACAACAGTAAGGTGAACTAAAGAAAGTTCTGGCCCTAGATGTTTACAATGATTGTGAAAGTGAATTACATTATGCCCAGCCTGTTGATAATGAATATAAATATATGTATATGATAGGATGTCACACACAACTGTACTAGCTGCTTACTAGCTAAGACTTTACTTGTAACAGAGCATTTCCACACAGTGATATAGCTTATTGTAATTACTGACGATGGATGATCCAAGGTTTAAAAAAATAAAACACAATTCCAGTCGTTTTGCCATTTCTATTTCTTACCTAGAAGTTAGAACCACACGCTGCGGTGTCGTGATGGCACTCGGTGTTGGTGGTTGAGTTGGTGTCGATTCTTTCGGCTGGGGTCCGTTCTGGATTCGATGACGATGTGGACGGAACACTGCCATCAACCGTTGTTCGGGAATGTTCCTCCTCACGAGTCCCAATGTAATCATCTAGAACAGCAAAATGACTTGTTAATTCCACAAACTACTGCAGCACAATACTAAATAGCAACAACAACTATAGAAAAGAAAAACTGAACGTAAACAATGGCATATATGGTGTCAGCAAACAATAGCTCTAGCTAAGGCCATCTGCCTAGGCTATCTGCCTTAGCTAGCTATGTAGCTCTTCGGGGATCCATAAAAGCATGGGTTGTCGAACATTAATGTAAGGATAAAATAGACTTCTTTGTTAGAAGTGAGCGTACCTTGCAGGGACTCCAGTAAAGCCGTTGCAGAGTCCAGGCCTCCCTCCCTCCCAACGTTGGCCGGTCTATGGCCGTAAATCTGGTCCAACAAGTCGAACCACTTCCATTGTTTCCTACCCGCACCACTCGTGTTATTGTTGTCCTTTATTATGCGATATTCACTCTTCATCTTTTTGAGTTTTTCCCTACACTGCAGGAAAGTCCTCGAAAATCCGCGTTCGGACATCTGTGCAGAGACATCCTGGAACACTTTCAAATTTCGCGTTGTTCCGTCGAGCTCCCGCTGGATTTTATCATCCCCAATGAGATTAAGGAACGTCGTCACCTCCTCGGTCGACCACGGTGTGCTTTTCTTCGACGTTGCCATTTTGGTTTAAGCATATGAAAGATATAATAAGGATGATATATTAGAAACATTTCCACTACAGTAGCTCCTCCGTTTACAAAAATACTGTGTATAAAAATGCTGCAAGCTTGCTTCTAGATATATATGCGACGCTAGGGATGATCTCGCGCGCGATCTTGTGACGATTCTCTCCGACCAATCAGCAGTCGGGAGTGTTGACGTCACTAGTTCAGCCCTGGCCCTGGCCTGATAGAACCACGATTTTATGGGGCCGGAAAAAGAGGTAAAAAGTACCCGCTAGCCGGTGCTACGCTATATGGAAAGGCCTCCAAAAACTGGCCTGGCCGCTTGAGGGCGGTTAAGGACGCTTAAACGGGGCTACCCGCTGCAGTGGAAATGCGCCATAAGTGTTCCCCTGTTTTGGATTCTGCCTCAAAACCTTCGGGCTGTTCCATATATAACTCGCAGTCTATTGGTGCATGGAGATAAGCTGTCTTCACATCCATTTGGTGTAGGATAAGATCCTCCTGTATAGCCACCTGCATCAATGTACGTACAGAAGTCATATTTGCTGTCTTTGAGTACCATCTGTCCGGATCTGACTAGCCTCAATATTCTCCTCACTATAGGACTGTACACCCACATTAGGCTCTCTCTGATTCTGGTTCACCATTTTTGTCCCTGCTAGTGTTGTGGGAATAGTTTCTCCATAAGTGTCAACATCCATATTATGATTTGTCTGAGTCTGACTATCTGCGCTACTCTTTGGGATACATTTTACCAGCCTATGTTTCAGGACTTTCCCTGTCTCAGGATAAAATACTTGGAATGCTGGGCTATTCTTTCACACACAGTGACGTCACGAGCTACACACAATGCAACGCGCGCCATATATATATATATATAAATACGCCATTTTCCTGGAGGTGCTAATGTAAACAGCTAGCTAAAGTAGCCAGGCAGAGCGCACTAGGTTTTTTTTCTGAATTAACGACCGAAGAAATCGCTGCATGTCTTCGGATTACATCTCTGGACTTGAGGGGTGTGCTCTAGGTCGTTACCAGCGTAAACTAGAGCTGTGTGGGTTGTGGGATTGCCCTTACAGACTGCCTGCAGATGTATGGAAAAACGAACCTTGAAAGTGGCCTTCGTCGATTTTGGCTGCATCTACGTCTAATTTCTGGAAACACCAGGTGAATACCCCACTTGTCGCAATAATATTATCATGCCATTGCATTTATGTGGTATTTTAGAGTTGACTAGATATTGATTAAGGCAATAGACTATGATATTCTGCTTGCACCTCGCGTGAAATGGTGGATACCGGAAGTACGGTGTCGCACTCGGCCCAATACCCATATGTGTGTGTGAAAGAATATTTGTCGTATCCTACAAAAATACCCTTTGCACATGTAGAATCTAGCTTCTTCTTATCCTGCTTATACCCGTAGCGTTCAGAGCCAAATATTTTCATGTTGGGTGTTTTGCCAGTAAAAACACAGTATGGTGTCTGCTCTAGACGCTTACGGCCCATCCACACAGCGGCGTGCGCTGACGCTTGCCGGCGGGGCGTGTCTGAAACTCGACCAACAACCAATCACATGAATCTCCCACCCCTGACACACAAGCAGCGGTTTGATTGGCTAGAGCTTGTACTGGCATATGATTCGATTGGCTGACGCCTCGCCGAGGCGTCAAAAGTTGAACATTGCTCAACTTTTGCAGCGAGCCACGCCAGCTACGCTCCACGTCGCTTCCCACGATGCATTTCGGCTAAAAGTGACGTCACCCCATTCAAAGTGAATGGGGAAGCGTCAACGCACGCCACTGTGGGGACGGGCCGTTACAGTAACACCTGTTACGTATCTGCGCTGCTGTCTGTACAGCATGTCCATAACTGCTTTGGGAGTTTACTCTCCAATAGCATGCATCGTGACATCTCAAATAAGGTCCTCCAACCTCTCTCAGCAGTACCGTTCTGGTGAGGTGAGTATGGGGCACTTGTCTCGTGCCTTATCCCTTTCGTCCTAAGTAAAGTTTGAAACTCATGCCCAGTGAATTCAGTACCGTTGTCAGATCTTATGCTCTTAATGTGTCCATATGGAGCAGTATCCGCTAGGAATTTTTCAGTAGCTTTTGCTGTATCACTCTTTGCTTTGATAAAGTAGGGAAAAATCATCCCACTATAATCATCAGTAAATGCTATTGCATATCTGTACCCGTCTTTATCTGCTGGTTCTATTGGACCGCATAGGTCTGTATGTACTAGCTCTAGTGCTGTCTTAGCTTTTGCGTCTGCCTGCCTGTTTCTGCTTTGAGTACATTTTCCCTGCGTACATATTTCACAGTTATGGTTAGACATGTCATGTTTCCCTTTGATCGACATACCTTTAACCACTTTCTCAAGTTTAGACACATCCTCAAAATTACAATGACCAAGTATTCTATGCCATGTCTGGATGTCATGACAACCATTACAAACATCATCAGTATTTTCATCCTCTACTGTGCTAAGGTAATATAGCCTACCATACACATCCATTTTAAACTTAGTACCATTTTGATGAATCAGCCAATCATCACCGTCCTTGAAGCGGACCTCAGCTCCGCTGGCTGTCGCTGCTTTCACGGAGAAAATGTCCTGTGGAAAAGATGGGATATAAAGCGCTCGTTTGAGCCTCGTTTTCACTTGCCGTCCCTCGCTGTCGAGCAGAACAACTTCGGCTTCTCCTCTCATCTTCGCCATCCCGGTCGTTTTCGTTCCATCTGCCAGCTCTATCACATGTTCCTCGGGTCTAAAGCTCTTATCGATTGTCTTAAACTTTGCCGGGTCTTTAATCATGTGTGTCGTGGCATCACAGTCGACCATAAGACCTCTCCTATTTCCTACTTGATTCTGACAGTCACTTATTTTGAAAAAGAATGATGCACCGGTATCATCCTCCGTGTCTCCGTCTGCTTTCTTCACCTGATCACGGCCCAGCCCTCTGCCTCGGCCTCGCCCCCTTCCTCGGTGTGGCGTGTCCCACCGCCGCTCCTCTCGCCTCGCTTGGATCTCGTTAGGGCATGTCCTAGCCATATGCCCCATCTTTCCGCATGTGTAGCATTCAGTGTCGGCTAAGTCCATATTCTTCCCTCTTCCACGTCCTCGTGTCCTCGCCCCGCTAGTCCTCATAACGCCGTCCTCGTCCGTTTTCATGTCACTCGTCCTATATTTGTCAGTGCTCTCATAGCTCCGCAGTTTAGATTTGAACTCACCGAACGTTAGACGGTCGTTGGTTTGAGTGACGTGCACGACAAACGGGTTGAATGAGTCCGTTAACCCCTTCACTACCATGGCAATCTGCAACCCATCCATCCATCCATCCATCCATCTTCTCCCGCTTATCCGTGGTCGGGTCGCGGGGGTAGCAGTTCCAGCAGAGAGCCCCAAACTTTCTTTTCCCTGGCGACATCAACCAGCTCTGACTGGGGGATCCCAAGGTGCTCCCAGGCCAGCGAAGAGATATAATCCCTCCACCTGGTCCTAGGTCTACCCCTTGGTCTCTTCCCAGCTGGACGTGCCTGGAACACCTCCCTAGGGAGGCACCCAGGTGGCATCCTAACTAGGTGCCCGAACCACCTCAACTGGCTTCTTTCGACGCGAAGGAGGAGCGGCTCAACTCCGAGTCCCTCCCTGATGACCGAACTTCTCACCTTATCTCTAAGGGAGACACCAGCCACCCGGCGGAGGAAACCCATCTCGGCCGCTTGTATCCGCGATCTCGTTCTTTCGGTCATGACCCATCCTTCATGACCATAGGTGAGGGTAGGAACGAAAATGGCCCGGTAGACAGAGAGCTTTGCCTTCTGACTCAGCTCCCTTTTCGTCACAACGGTGCGGTAAAGCGACTGCAGTACCGCTCCCGCTGCTCCGATTCTCCGGCCCATCTCACGCTCCATTGTTCCCTCACTCGAGAACAAGACCCCGAGATACTTGAACTCCTTCACTTGGGGTAAGGACTCATTCCCTACTTGGAGTGGACAGTCCATCGGTTTCCTGCTGAGAACCATGGCCTCAGATTTGGAGGTGCTGATCCTCATCCCAGCCGCTTCACACTCGGTTGCGAACCGATCCAGTGAGTGCTGAAGGTCGCAGACCGATGAAGCCATCAGAACCACATCATCTGCAAAAAGCAGTGGTGCAATCCTTAGTCCACCGAACCGCAGACCCCCTCCCCCACGACTACGCCTCGAAATCCGATCCATGTATATTACAAACAGGATTGGTGACAAAGCGCAGCCCTGGCGGAGGCCAACCCTCACCGGAAATGGGTCCGACTTACTGCCGAGGACCCGGACACAGCTCTCGCTTTGGGAGTACAGAGATTGGATGGCCCTGAGTAGAGACCCCCTCACCCCATACTCCCGCAGCACCTCCCACAGTAACTCCCTGGGAACCCGGTCATACGCCTTCTCCAAGTCTACAAAACACATGTAGACCGGATAAGCGTACTCCCAGGCCCCCTCCAGGATCCTTGCGAGAGTAAAAAGCTGATCCGTCGTTCCACGACCAGGACGGAATCCGCATTGTTCCTCCTCAATCTGAGGTTCGACAATCGGCCTGACCCTCCTTTCAAGTACCTTGGAGTAAACTTTCCCGGGGAGGCTGAGTAGTGTGATGCCTCTGTAATTGGCACACACCCTCTGATCCCCCTTTTTGAAAAGGGGGACCACCACCCCGGTCTGCCACTCCTTCGGTACTGTTTCCGACTTCCACGCAACGTTGATGAGACGTGTCAACCATGACAGTCCCTCAACACCCAGAGCCTTCAGCATTTCCGGGCGGATCTCATCCACCCCCGGAGCTTTGCCACTGTGGAGTTGTTTAACGACCTCAGTGACCTCCCACCGGGAGATTGGTGTTGATCCCCCGTCATACTCCAGCTCTGCCTCTAACATAGAGGGCGGAGTTGTCGGGTTCAGGAGTTCCTCAAAGTGTTCCTTCCAACGCCCCAACACTCCATCAGTTGAGGTCAACAACGTCCCATCCTTACTGTACACAGCTTGGATGGTTCCCTGCTTCCCCCTCCTGAGGTGTCGGACAGTTTTCCAGAACAACTTTGGTGCCGCCCGAAAGTCCTTCTCCATGTCTTCTCCAAACTTCTCCCACACCCGCTGCTTTGCCTCGGCCACGGATGAGGCTGCTGCCCTTCGGGCCTGTCGGTACCTTGCAACTGCCTCGGGAGTCCCCCGGGATAACAAATCCCTGAAGGCCTCCTTCTTCAGTCGGACGGCTTCCCTGACCACCGGTGTCCACCAGGAGGTTCGAGGGTTACCGCCCCTTGAGGCACCTAGGACCTTGAGACCACAGCTCCCCACCGCGGCTTCGGCAATAGAGGCTTTGAACACCGACCACTCTGGTTCAATGTCCCCAACCTCCACAGGAATGCCCGAAAAGCTCCGCCGGAGGTGTGAGTTGAAGGCCTCCTGAACTTGGGCCTCCTCCAGACGTTCCCAGTTCACCCGAACTACACGTTTGGGCTTACCCGGTCTATCCAGAGACTTCCCCCGCCACTCGACCCAACTCACCACCAGATGGTGATCAGTTGACAACTCCGCCCCTCTCTTTACCCGAGTGTCCAAAACATACGGCCTCAGGTCCGATGATACGATAACGAAATCGATCATGGACCTTCTGCCTAGGGTGCTCTGGTACCACGTACACTTATGAGCATCCTTATGTTCGAACATGGTGTTTGTTATGGCCAATCCATGACTAGCACAGAAGTCCAGTAACAAACCACCACTCCGGTTCAGATCAGGGGGGCCGTTCCTCCCAATCACGCCCCTCCAAGTGTCTCCATCATTGCCCACATGTGCGTTGAAGTCTCCCAGCAAGACTAAGGAGTCTCCTTCAGGAGCCCCATACAGGACTCTTTCCAGGGTCTCCAAGAAGGCCGAATACTCTGAACTGCTGTTGGGTGCATAAGCACACACAACAGTCAGAGTTTTCCCCCCCATAACCCGCAGGCGTAGGGAGGCGACCCTCTCGTCCACTGGGGTAAACTCCAACAACGAAGCACCTAACCGGGGACTTGTGAGTATCCCCACACCCGCCCGGCGCCTCACACCTTGAGCAACTCCGGAGAAGAATAGAGTCCAACCCCTATCCAGAAGTAAGGTTCCAGAGCCGACGCTGTGCGTAGAGGTGAGCCCAACCAGATCCAACTGGTATCGCTCCACCTCCCGCACAAGCTCCGGCTCCTTCCCCCCCAGAGAGGTGACGTTCCACGTCCCCAAAGCCAGCTTCTGCCGCCCGGGTCTGGTCCGTCGAGACCCTCCGCTTTCACTGCCACCCTTCTGGCAGCGCACCCGACCCCATCGATGTTTCCCGTAGGTGGTGGGCCCGCGGGACGGAGAAGCGGAGGTGTTGCCCACGTTGCCTTTTCGGGCTGGGCCCGGCCGGGCTCCGTGGCAAGCCCGGCCACCAGACGCTCGCCGACGAGTCCTCCTTCTGGGCCTGGCTCCAGAAGGGGACCCCGGGCTTCCTCCGGGCCGGGTATCCTCACTTCCTGTGTCGTCTTTCATGAGGTCTTAATCTTAATCTGCAACCCGTCACTGATATTTTCTTCGGCCCTTCTCAAAGACGTGAATATAGTCTCCGCTCGAATAATATAATCAGTAACAGTCTCATTGCTTGCTTTGTGGAGAGAAGAGAGTTCACAGTACAGGCTCACGACTCATGGTTTGTCCTTTCCCGCGTGGTGCTCTCGGAGTATTGCCAACGCTTTTCTTCCATCTCGTTTCGCGTCTCTCATTATGAGTGATAAACTCTTATTATCTAGACACTGCACTAATTCAGCATATGCTTCTGCATTCTTTGTTGCGTCTTCTTCAAGTGCTTGTTCGTCGTTGTAGTCTATCGCTGACTCTTCCAGGATAACTTCACTGAGGCCGTGTGCGCCAAAAACCTCGCCTCCCATAACTCAAAGTTTTTCTCGTCACCGTGGAATAACAACTTAAACCACCTTTGGCCTCCTTGACTGGGCCCATAACCTGTTGCGTGAGACATTATATTCAGCAGAAGTCTCCACGTTTGCAGTCAGCCAAAGTAAGTATGCTAACGGACAGAAAAAACACACGACCACATCGCTCAGAGTTTGGCCTGGAGTGCGGACCGTTTATTGTAACTGCGCATGCTCATTAGCATCACCACGTTTCAGGCACATTCTGATGATGTCATACACATGAACTGAAACATGACTTTGTTATTATACAAATATGCTTAACACTGCGTCGTAGTACAGGGCGCTATGCTTCGTAGTACAGGCCTCTGGCTAACAAAACAAATCCTCAATAGCACAGCAGAGCCGAGCCCACCACATTTTGAAGTTCACTCCACCATTTTGACTTCTAGAGAAGCTTTAGATCCATGTTAAACTTAAATTCTGGGGGAAATAAAGTGGTGAGTATCTGTCGAGTGCATGAATTTAAAGCAACCAGAGCTGAAGAATAGTTAAATAGGAGATTAACTACATTTGGATTTCAGCCAGACTGCCAGTATGACCAAAACTCTGTATTCTTGGTGTTTTCCTGTGGTTCCAAGACTTAATAACACCAAGCTGATCATACAATATCTGTCTTCTGGACAAACCCAGAAAGCCCCTCAATCAGTCACTGGTTAAAAACCTCTCTCATTGTCTGGCCTTAGAGAAATGGACCTCTGCCATAAGGGAAAGCCTGATGGCTTCTATAGAACATGGAGGAAATGCTCACTCTTGTTGGAAAGGAACTATACGACCTGGTAAATTAGTATGCAAGACATTATGGGATGTGATGCAGCTTCTTGTCTACCAGCTTTTTGACTTACTGTTTCAGCCTTTTGACAATTTCACATTAATCATTTACGTTGTTTTGAGTTTCCTCTTTGAGTTATTGTCACTGTCAACATATATAAAGTATATCTGTATGTTTTTGTATGTTATTCATATAAGTATTACTATTTTTTCCTTTCTTTTCTTGTAACTTTGTTGTATTTGTTTGTTTTCTTCTTCTTTGGGGGGTTATACATGTGTGTAATATGTTTCTGGAAAAAACGAAATGCAATAAATATATTTGTCAAAACTTAATAAAATACATTACGACAGCTCACAGTTGATATTTGGAATTTCAACTGTTTTTTCTTAAAAAAACTCAGCGTTGAATGTCAGCTCCCCTGTACACAAAAAGGCCATTTTACATTTCTGTTTTCTGTACAAATTGAATACAACATACCACTTGTAGACTTAGAGAGGTGTTTGTAGGTGATTGTATTACCTTGAACAGAACATGGCTAGCTTTTTCCCTAGGTTCATATTTAGCTGTAGGCTGACGATGTTTGATCTTTTTATACAAGAAAAATAAATGAATAATCCATATTGTTTCCTCCAATGTATGGTGGGGAGATATGTCTGCATAACTCCAAGAAATGTGCTGAGTGGACTGAGCTGACCCTTTCGCTTCAGTGGTCGAACCAACTCTGACCGGTGTGTGTTTTGGCACCGTCACATATGGGATCAGTTTACTAACTATTCCTCTCATTATTTCCACATAAATGAGGCAGAATGATGAGTGCACCTCGGCCGTGTTTGGACCTTTTAGTCCAGTTAAGGACCTCGGCCTCTGCCGCATTTTGATTGGTTTGGACAAGCTGCGTGCCAGCCAAGTCTGTCACACCAGAAGGTCTCTTCCATTATTTTGAAATGCCACATCTGATTTTAATAACACAAAGGGTGAAAAGAAACTTCCACTCTGCAAAGTTAACGAGGAATTTGCAATGTCCATCCTATTTGTCTTCATAAAACGTGTTTGAAATTGTTGCTCGCCACACAGCAAGACATTAGCAGCCCATGATTTTATAAATAAATAAATAGATCCGTGAAGAAAAATCCAGCCAGAAAGTTCCAGGGATAATTTTGGCAAGATACGCTTGTTTGCTTTTTTTGTGAGATAAGAAGACTCATTTTAAACTCAAGTGTAAGGAAATGGGTAGCTTAGCTTAGTATTTGAGAATGTATTGCAGGGGCTTCACTGTTAAGAAAAGGTCCACTACGAACCCCACACTTATTGAAACATATCACATTTGTTTGAAAGCCAAACCGAAATGAACACTGTCAAACTATATTCAACTATTCTATGTGTGTTCTGTCGGCCAAAAGAAACGTTTGCTTTTTGTATTAGCTTGGTGGGAGCCCCGCACACAGAAGCTCTAAATCTATCTAAATGTGCAAAGCCTCCACCAGCACTAGCTTTTTCAAGAAGATACGCATATTGATCACACTACAGAATAAGTAGTAATATTATACAAAGTTATCTGTTCGTAACAAGGAAGTCGAATAAATGATGACAAGTTGCCAGACAAATATTAATAATAAACTAATAATTCAGAAGTTGTTGAAACCCACAAAGTGTAAATGTATGAGTTTGAAAACATTCAGAATCTATTTTTAAAAAGGTGAGAAAATCAATCATTCAGATTGTGATATAGACGAAGTATATATGTAGAGTGCCTTTAAAAAAATACATATAGTCTGGAAATAAGAACTAGATCATGCTTCCAGTTGTACTTACACATTCTAAAATCAGTGCTTCTATTTATTAGATTATTCAAAACATTGTCCTTTTCTAAGAATGTGTATATCCAATAAAGAACCTACATGGGGCTACAAGAGGACAATCTCATCCAGTTGACTGATGGCCACTGACTACATCACAGAAGAGATCTTGGTAATGAAATCGTACCAACAAATGTATCTTCTGATTCAACTAAACGGCTTGTGATTTGGTTTGTTCAGGTTTAAATTGACCTAAAGGATGACGCATGACTTTCTTTCTAAAGAAAACAGGATGTCAGTGTTTTAAATGTGTTCAATCCATGTCTTCTTTCACAGCTGAGTCGAAATTACTGATGCCATTCATTCCAGGAGTATCCCAGTGAAGAGTGAGGCTCGATAAATAGACGGCTTGCCCTGGAGTTATTCTGGCTCCATGTGAGAGCTCGATGCAGCCAGGCGCTCGTAGAGCTCTGGGGACATCTAGTGGGGCTCTGACTTCATGATGGAAGGATGTTGCTCTGAAACCTGTCCTGACTAGACCCAGGGTGCAGTACAAAAACATGAGCCGTTTATATGTTGATCAAATAACACTTCGAGATATGTTAGAAATCAGATTGTAAGTGTAATTGTAACAAATAGATTTAAAGCCAGTAATTAGCTATGACAGCCATGTTTTATTTTCAGAGCAATTATACATACAATAGATGTTGATCACCATCTCCGGTGTTAACAAAGACATACTGTACCATCCTTTTTAATAGGTTAAAGACAAGTTCTTCACGCCGGTTTAGTTCACCCCTATAAACCAGGAATGCAGTCAGACTGCCACCATGCAATAAACCATCCATATTCCACAGTATGAAAAACATCAGACTGTGCCAGTCCAGTCTTTATTGAGAATTCAAAAATGACAACAGGATTGCCTAAGTGTGTTAGTCCAGTGGTTAACAAAACCTGCTGAGCGATTCATGCAAGAGCCCAGGGCAGACACTAATGGTTTGTGAGCTTAAGGTGTTCCAATCATGACAACTCTTGATAATGGCAGGCTGTGGTTGTTCAATGTTAATCCTTTAAAGTGGTCTAGATTAATACCTCTTAAGCCTGTAGAACACCAGAAACGAGCGCATGAAAATGAAAGAACTGAAAACATACTGCAATCACCCATTAAGAGCTTTATTAAAACACTTTAAAACATGGGAATGCCACCAAAGCGAGGTTTAACACAACAACTGCAGCAACAGGAGAACAAAAAAAATTAGCCGAAAACAAAATTGAGCTTCTCTGAAGCCACTTTTTAAAAATACCCCAGGTGAGTAAATGTGAGCCCAACCATACAAATAACTCCTAAAGGTGTTTCTAATCTAAGACATTTAACCACTTGATGCAAACTTCGTCCTGAGGTGGCACGACTTCCGGAGCACTTCAGGTTATACGGTCTTCTGCTGGCCCTTCTTTCCAATCAGAGACTTGTGGATGTGAGGGATCACACCTGGGAAACAGAGGACCAGACATTCATTAACAGCTGCACATTACAGTTGGTCAAAAAGCTAGTCAAAGGCTAAAAACCTCATCACTTTCCTCTGCACATGGACCAAATAAATAATATCTTCTGAGTGCACAACTTAAAAAAGGTTTGCGTTAGTTAAAGTTAATGGGCCTGCACCGAGAATAGTCATGATTATAGAAAACTAATCTGCTTGCTGGACTCTCGTCATTCTGGGGTAAATGCATTCATTTTAAGTTAGAAAAGTAATCTAATCAAATAAAAGTGCAACTCTAAATGTAAAAATAAGTTTCCATGTATTGGATAGTTTCGGTCACCATGGCGTCTGGAATGTGGGCATTTCACACAGTTTTATAGACTCAATTGTAATACATTAATCACCAAATGTAATATTATTGTATGAATGATAGGGCTCTGCTCCTTACCTCCGCCAGCAATAGTGGCTTTGATCAGTGAATCCAGCTCTTCATCTCCTCTAATGGCCAGCTGCAAGTGGCGGGGGGTAATACGCTTCACCTTAAGATCCTTAGATGCATTTCCTGCCAACTCCAGAACCTGAAAGACAGACAGGTTTTAGATGTACACGTTAGCCAGGAACGGCGGCTATCAGACAGATACACTGTAGTCAGCGTTACCTCGGCCGTGAGGTATTCGAGGATAGCCGCGCTGTACACGGCTGCAGTGGCTCCCACTCTGCCGTGGCTGGTGGTTCTGGACTTCAGGTGTCTGTGGATACGACCCACTGGAAACTGCAGCGATACAATGAGCAGACATTGGTGGAGAGAAATAAAATGGATCAGTGGCCTGACGGTGAGAGACGGCCAACTGATGTCTAATGTTAGCTTGTTAGCGTTAGCACAGACACATTAATGGATTTCAATAGACAAACCTGCAGTCCTGCTCTTTGAGAGCGCGAAATAGCCTTAGTCTTGGTCTTCCCAGAGTCTTTACCTGCCTTTCCACCAGCCTGGAAAACAAAAAGAGTTATTGGGCTTGTTGCCACCCCATCATGTATTACTGTGAAATAAAACCCTTACAAAGTTTACAAATAACCGCAATTTAGCAGTGTGTTAGCCTTTATATCGCTCGATAAAAGCAGCCGATGAGGAAGCTAGCATGATTAGCTACTACAACAGCTAACGCTAGAGGCTAATAGTTAGCTGTTCAACAACATGCAAAGGGACCTTTAACATGTATTGCCAACAACCCAAACGCAAACACAGGTTATCGATATGATATAACACTACGAAATGAAGTTCTTACCATGTTTAAAATCCACAAATAATTTCTTGAAGCTGCAACACAAATCGGGTTTCTAGCTACCGAGCACTGACTATCGGTTTGGACTACAACCCCCACGCCTACAATGGTCCAGTATTTATAGCCAAACTTCATCCGGGTAACTACAGGGAGAGCACTAGCCAATCATTTTTCGTCGTGTGTTTCCTGCCCGGGCAATCAGTAGCCAATGAATGAACATACCTCACTTCTCGGGGAGAGACGGCACATTTCCGTTCCAAGTAATGATGGGTAATGTAGTTGTGACATGTTTACGTTATCCCATACAGAAATAACAAGTTCACATTTAAAACCTGAAAACAGAATTATTTCAAAGGTTATTCATTTAGATAAGAAAGAAAATATAGAGTACATTCAGTTGTTGCGTCATCAGACCAAGAGAAAATGATACATTTATAATGAAAATACCTTAATTCTATGTATTCTAAGTGAAAGCAACAACTTTATCGAATCAGTGACTTGTAAGCAAATATATCCAACTTTCTTTTAAAAAACTACGTATCTAATGTGAAAAACTTCAATTTAAATCACCCCTCTCCTAAAATATGCCATTTGATCACATCCCTGTAGTACCTGTCTGTTCACACTTGTGTCTTCCATAAAATAGCCTATTTTTACAGATATGAGCTAGTCATATATTCTAAACAATAAAGGTCTGAATTTAAAGGGCAGGTTTCCAACTGCACTAAACACTTTATTGATATGACTCACAGCATGTTCATTGTAGGTCCTTCCTCAGGCCACACGGGGGCAGTGAATGCTCATGGGTTGACTTACACTGTTTGTTGAAAAGCTATCCACTCTACTCCTAGCTCTCTTTAGTATAACTCCAAGTTATAGTAGAGTTAAAGTTTTGATAGCTTACAGACGTGCAATAGGACAAATATGTTTATGAAAACTCAACACATATCCTCATATTTCATTCATTTGTGTGCTTTATTCATATTGTCAATATAATAAAAATCTAATTGTGCTTAATTTGCTTTGGGGGTGACAATCGGTCAAAATCTGTGGTATTTATTACCTTTAATTGATTTTTGTGCCAAAGTAAAACAATATATACCCTGATACCTTGCTTATTTGTTCATTTTAAACCTCTATAAAATGAAAATAAATACAACAAAGAAAGAAAACTGTCAAAGAAATAGCCTAATATTGATTCTTTAATGCTATGTTGTTTAGTATGACCCACAAATGTATAAAAAAAGTTTCAAAACACTCATTTACACTTTTATTTGACTCAAAATCAGTTTAAGTATTGTTATGGTAGTGGGTGAAGCAGAGTGTTATTATTTTGAGTCCACATTAGTTTATGAATGTGGTTGCTAGTGGTAATGATGTTATTTTGTAGATAACATCAGCAGCAGATAGAAGAAGCCAGAGACATTTCAGTCTCCTTTTCATTCTGTTTTACTGCAGCGTTAATGTGTGCAGGCTCCAGTCAGGCAGGGTGTGTGTCGGAACGTGATAAGACAATGTGTGTGTGTGTGTGTGTGTGTGTGTGTGTGTGTGTGTGTGTGTGTGTGTGTGTGTGTGTGTGTGTGTGTGTGTGTGTGGTGTGTGTGTGTGTGTGTGTGTGTGTGTGTGTGTGTGTGTGTGTGTGTGTGTGTGTGTGTGTGTGTGTGTGTGTGTGTGTGTGTGTGTGTGTGTGTGTGTGTGTGTGTGTGTGTGTGTGTGTGTGTGTGTGTGTGTGTGTGTCTGGGACAACATGCACAGCTGGTGGGGGGCTGGTCACGTCTAAGTCACATACCATTCATTCCCAGGCACACTCCCCTCTCAGCAGTCATCACTCACTCTCTCCTCTGACCTCCACGCTCTCTCATTCCTAACGTCCTCTCTTCCTCAGTCACTGTCCATCGTGTCTCTGTCCCCCAGCTTTACCCCTCTATTCCTGAACGTTTTGAAGTCTTTATCTTTATAGTTCCTTCACTTGCAGTTTCTTTCTTTTGGTCACTCCCTCAGTCCCTGTTAGGTCAAAGGTGACGAAGAACTTTGTTCAGGATGTAGCCGTTAAACACCAGTGTCAGTGAAACTGGGATCACAACTAACATAGAAACTGAATATATGAAACCGCTGCTGTTTACAATTATTACCCATA
The DNA here is from genome assembly GCF_902827115.2 of Pseudochaenichthys georgianus. NCBI lineage: Eukaryota > Metazoa > Chordata > Actinopteri > Perciformes > Channichthyidae > Pseudochaenichthys > Pseudochaenichthys georgianus. The sequence goes on along the minus strand of NC_047520.1, from coordinate 22,360,371 downwards.
TTTGTTAGTAAGATAAGTGTGGCATTGTACCTCATGACCTCAGTGCTTCACTTGATACATCACACGATGTTGTTGAATAGGACATTGCATGTGAAACTAAACAGGAACTTAAGTGTAAGTCTAAGTGGTTCCACGTGGTCCAGTTATAGCCCCCAAACTCTCGTGCAGGGCTATACTACTTATCATAACCCAACCATGATCTTTAGCTTGAATCAAATAGTTATGTTTAAATCTGAAAAGTCAAACCCACGATGGACTACACTGGATTTGCCAAAGAGCAAGCTTTCAGTGCGAAGAGTATGTGTTGTACAAAATACAGTAAACTCTCTCTGAAATCTGAAAGAGACCATGTCGGTGTTTCCAGGACACAGTATGTGTTCTTTATTCTAGTGATGATTGGCAATAGAAATATATTCGTGCACTTTGCTAAGTTATAGATAATAGTAGCAGCAGTTCGACAGAGTAATTCACTCCAAGCATTTCACAAGAGATCGACCTTCAAGGTCCAACACATTTAGTGTACAACTGTTTAATGAGACGTCAACATACTGAACTAAGGACTGAACCGTTGACCTCTCACAAAACTAAAGCCTGTTTGAAACCTCTGATCTGTTGCAGCGTGCGAGGCGTCCTCCACATCATCCAGGACACAAACTGGATTTTGTTTAGCCGTGCTGTCGGGGAAAGGCTTTCCTCACATCTCTGTTTGTGGGCCAATCCTGAAACCACTCCATTCCACTTTCTTTACATAGGCTTGACTTAAGATTCAGTGGATTCACTCTTTATCATTACGGCTGTAAATGGAACACCAACTGCCGTGTTCATAATACTTTAAATGATATCTTTCTCCTAAAAATCCAGAATCCTTATTCCAGAATTGTTCATTTTAAAAGTTTAACTGCCTCACACATGGAGTCTCTAACTCTGTTTGCATTTTAGATTTTTTTTTATGGAGTGATTAAGTAATAACAGGACGGGTGAAAACTAAAACAGACATATAAAGACAAAAGATTTATTTGAAAAACCGAGGTACAGACAATAACAAACTACCAGGGGAGAGAGAGAGAGAGAGAGAGAGAGAGAGAGGATAATATGATGGGGTTGCATATTGGTCCGTCTTGCTCCAGTAGTTGTAAACCTGCCGTGTTTAACGTAGTTCTTGTTAATACAAACACATCATGCCGTTGGATGGTTTATACGGTGGAGAGAAGATCAGAGGGTGTGTGTCTGCTCATAAAACAGAAGTGACAGGAAGTGACCCTCAATGTCCCCACAACTCACTTGGGGAGGAACAAGAGGATGGGGAGGAAGAGAGTGGGAGCCCAGAGGACGGAGGGAGCGACAGAGAGCGTGAGAAAGCGTGATGTCACTCCGCCTGCCGCTGACTCTGGAAGAAACAAAAACACAAGAACAACGTTTTGTGGGAACACATTCCAGAGCTGCTTAACCGGGGCAGAAAGGGTCAGGTATGCCCCGACCTGAACAACGAGGGCAATCATTAGCTCCGTCAAAAAGACTTTGATATTCAGTGAACTCATTTAGAATCATTTCAGATCTGATCCATTGTTAAAGCATGTGGGTCAATGAGGAGAATGAATATGCACTCTCATTAGCTGCCTCTTTTGTTGTCGTCATGTTGGGTCTCTCAGAGAGGATATGCATATGTGTGTGTGTGTGTGTGTGTGTGTGTGTGTGTGTGTGTGTGTGTGTGTGTGTGTGTGTGTGTGTGTGTGTGTGTGTGTGTGTGTGTGTGTGTGTGTGTGTGTGTGTGTGTGTGTGTGTGTGTGTGTGTGTGTGTGTGTGTGTGTGTGTGTGTGTGTGTGTGTGTGTGTGTGTGTGTGTGTGTGTGTGTGTGTGTGTGTGTGTGTGTGTGTGTGTCAGCTCTTTCTGGCCTATTGTCTCCTCAGATGATCCACATGGCTGTTAACGATCACCATAGTAGTCTAGCACTGTGAACCCAGACATGTTGAGTACGCCAAAGTGTTATGATAGAGATGTATAGCAGGGTCACATAGAAACTGCCGGATGCTAACCTGCATATGTTGGGCAACTTGCACAATTAGCATTAGTTGCGTTTATTAGCATTAATGGGATTATAGACTATGTAGAGCAGACTATATCGAGTGAAACTAACAGTGGAAACCCCACACAAAGAGATCCTAGTAGAACATATGTAGATTATACCCCACAGTGTTGGATCTGACGAATTGCGTAAGCTTTTGACAAGATTAAAGCCTTCCCAGGGTTACAGGGGAAAGTCATACACATTCTTACCTGCAGTACTAATGATGTATCTTGGTTTAGTGAGTTGTCGAGTGTTGCACGTATTGAAAGCAAATATTTCCGCTTTATTCCAACGTAGTGGTATAGGCTATTGGTGCTCAAAGCGGGTACTAAAATACAATTGGAAGACTCAACAGAAATGTCTCTTTCCAGAAATCATGACAATCATCCCCAGAGCATGTTGCTCCTCGGTTTAGCTTTCTCAGGTTAGGGTTGTGTCCATGAGTAGATGCATGCTTGGCATGTCCAGCCATGCAGTGGGAGGTTTGTGAACTACCTCTCTGAAAGGTCCCAATGTGTTCACTTTGATGGGCTGTCTTCTGAGTGGTTGAACATTTCTAATGGTGTTCCACAAGGTTCTGTTTTAGGACCACTTTTATTCTCCATCTACATCAACAGTTTAGGTGAACATGTGGATGAAGCTACTTTACTTTACTTTACTTTACTTTACTTTACTATGCGGATGATACCGTGATGTTCTGTGCAGGTCCCTCCATTCAGGAGGCTGGTGTTACATTACAGGCTGTTTGTAACACTATTCAGACTCAGCTCTCTGAACTAAAGCTTCTTTTAAATGTGGATCAAACCAAGGTAATGCTCTTCTCTAAAGCTAAAAAGACTACAGACACTGCTTTGGATATTGTTACTATGCAAGGACAAGCACTCAAAGTGGTTACCTGTTATAAATACCTTGGTATCTGGCTTGATGATTGTCTCACTTTTAAACTTCAGGTCATTAATCTGCTTAAACAGCTGAGGGTTAGACTAGGGTTCTTCTTCAGGAACAAGTCCTGTTTCTCGCTTGAGGCCAGGAAAAGGCTCTGACCTTTGACCTGTGCTGGACTCTGGGGATCTGGTCTATATGAAAGCACCTGCCCATTGCCTGGAACAGTTAGATGCCGCCTATCACAGCGCTCTGAGATGTGTGACTAACTGTAAAGCACTCACTCATCACTGCACCCTGTGTGCCGAGGCAGGTCTGCCTTCACTAGCTGTACGGAGGCTCAGTCACTGGAACATGTTCATCTACAAAGCCATGCTGGGTAAACTACCAACTTACATCTGCTCTCTGATCTCTCTGCGAATTGAAAGTACGTATTGCCTGAGATCTCATGATGCTGTTTTATTAAATGTGCCAAGTGCTAGGACTGTCTGAGGGAAGAAAGCTTTTAGATGAGCAGCTCCTCTAACTTGGAACAGTCTGCAGACCTGTTTGAAACTGAGCTCTTTGGTTCCCCTGCATCACTCTGGAACTCGCTGGGTGCCATGCTGTCTGATACTCACGGTACCTGTCACTGTACATAGAGTTTGTAAACTGTACCCTGTACATTATGTTGTCATCCTCATTGTTGTTCTGTTGTTTCTATGGTACATGTGTAACTGATGTCCTGCAGCTCACCCTGAAGAAGAGATCTTCTGATCTCAAGGGGCTTCACCTGGTTACATAAAGGCTACAAACAAACACATTCTGTGATGCAGTGCCAAGGTGTAGTTGGTTTGAAAACAATAGTTCTCATGAAAGTACATTGTTTGATTTTGGTCAAATGTCAAGCTTATGCTGTTTGTAAAATCTTTTTTCAATAAATGGTTGCAGCCCCTAACTATAATCACAAAGTGTAATGTTACCATTCGTTATCCAGATTCAACTAAATAACTCATGTGTTCGAAGGTGAGCTTTCGAGCTGTGGATGGGTTTGAACATTGGACTAGCTGTTTTCATATTGCTAGAATGTATGCCAGACCTAAGCTCTTAATGCACAGGCAGCCTTCTGATCTCAATAAGAGTTAGCCAACATGAGAAACTATAACCTTTAACACGGACAAGAGGTCTTTTTCTTGTCTGATTTACTGAAATATCTGAAACACAATGATGTCCCGCTTTAACCTGATCAAAGTGTGTCATCTGATGTAACAACCGTTAGCCAGGCTGCTAACATCACTGTCATCATGTATGCTTTTATTTTATATGAAAACATATGACTTTTTTTTGCAGAAAATACATTCTGACAGGCAGTGGTGGAAAGTAAGTACATTTAGTTAAGTACTTTGTTTGTACTTTACTTAAGTATTTTCATGTATTGCTACTTTATACTTCTTATCTGCTACATTTCAGAGACATATTGTACTTTTTACTCCAATTCATTTATTTGAACACTCACAGTTACTATTTACTTTTGTACATATAAAAACACAGGATATGCTGAAACAGTATACTGCAGTACTGTAGTACTAATCTACAAAGTATTTCAAGTATTTCAATTTGGTCCACATTGACAGACTACATCCCTATAATTACATTAATAAAAGAACATTTTTGAAATATGGACTTTGCTTCTCCCAATACGGCTGGCAATCAACAATGCACTTGAGGTGAGTGAGTCCACTTCTTTTTAAGTAACCAAGTCTTTCAGTCTGATCCTGTCAAGCCCTTTGTATGGACGTGTGGAAGTACAGGAAACATCCATCACATTACATTGCATTTAGCTGACGCTTTTATCCAAAGCGACTTACAATAAGTGCGTTCGACCAACAAAATACAAACTTGAAGAAAACAGAATCATAAAGTACATCAGGTTTCATAGAGCAAAAACATTTCAAGTGCTACTCAACTGGCTTTAGAGAAGCCAGTCCAGTATATAAGTGCTCTGTTAGTAGTTCCTTGTTAATAGTTCTATCGCTCGAGGTGGAGTCGAAAGAGATGGGTTTTCAGTCTGCGCCGGAAGGTGTGTGAGCTTTCTGCTGTCCTGATGTCAATGGGAGCTCATTCCACCATCTTGGAGCCAGGATAGCAAACCCACGTGTTTCTGCTGATGGGAACTTGGGTCCCCCTCGCAGCGAGGGTGCAGTGAGCCGTTTGGCTGATGCAGAGCGGAGTGCACGTGCTGGGGTGTACAGTTTAACCATGTCCTGGATGTAGGAAGGGCCAGATCCATTCGCAGCATGGTACGCAAGCACCAGTGTCTTGAAGTGAATTCTAGCAGTTACCGGAAGCCAGTGGAGGGAGCGGAGGAGCGGCGTGGTGTGGGAACATTTAGGAAGGTTGAAGACCAGACGAGTCGCTGCATTCTGGATGAGCTGCAGAGGTTGGATGGCACATGCAGGTAGACCAGCCAGGAGGGAGTTGCAGTAGTCTAGGCGTGAGATGACGAGAGCCTGGACCAGAACCTGCGTGGCTTTCTGGGTCAGCTGGGGACGTATCCTCCTGATGCTGTAAAGCGTGTATCTGCAGCAGCGGGTTGTAGCAGCGATGTTTGCAGTGAAGGATAGTTTGTTATCTAGGATCACACCCAGATTCCTTGCAGTCTGGGTCGGGGAAACAACAGAGGGGCCGATGTTGATAGTCAGGTCAAGAGTGGAACTGCTTTTCCCGGAAGGAAAAGCAGTTCACATCCACTGCTGCTCTTTTGACGCAGTGGCTGATTCTTTTATTGATGATATTATCCTGTTGCTGTTCTTTCTGGGATTAACCCCATTTGGCATTCAGTCTAAATGTGTTGGTCATACCGATAACCAACTGTTACATACCACTCACACACGTGCCACTACAACAATGGTAGCATACCTTCAGCCACGTGTTAATCTCAGCGCTGCTGCAGAAAGCCCACCACAACCTCCTCCTTACACCCCCCGGTCACAACCCAGTTATTTGAGCCGGGGACACTGAAGATAATGGATCGAGGGAAACACATTTCCTCTGCATGGTAGGGCATTGCTCAACTCAAATTGCCCTTTTTGGATGTCAATTCTCTTAACAACGCTGCCACAACAGAGCTGGGAGAAGTACTCAGATCTTGTACTTCAGTAAAAGTACCAGAGTGTAGGAATACTCTGTTACAGTAAAAGTACTGCATTCAAAATGTTCCTCAAGTAAAAGTAGAAAAGTATTCTCATCTAAATATAGTGAAAGACAGTGAAAGTAGTCGTTGTGCAGATTGGTCCATTTCAGAATAATATATCTGATATGTTTTATAATGATTGATCATGAAAGTGTTCTCAAAGCTGGTGAAGGAGCAGCTAGTCTGAAGTACTTTGTAGACTGCAGGGTAGCTGGTGGATTTACTCCAGGTGGAACTAAAGTCTGATTCAACACTTGGTTATATTTCACATCATTCATCCACATCTGTGAAGTAACTAAAGTATTAAATACATGTAGTGGAGTAAAAGTACACCATTTACCTCTGAACTGTAGAGGAGTAGAAGTAAAGTAGCATAGCATTGAAATACTCAAGTAAAGTACAAGTACGTACAACACTTGAGTATGTGTTAGTTACTTTAAACCAGTGGCGAGCCGTGACTTTTCTACCTAGGCCCTCTGACCCCACCCCCCTCTTCCCTTGAAAAAAAAAAATGTTATTACGTCACAGCCTATAGTATACTTCTTCAGCGGAATATCAAAACAGCGGCCCAGGGTGCAATACGCAAATTAACGCGTGCGCACCCACACACACACACACACACACACACACACACACACACACACACACACACACACACACACACACACACACACACACACACACACACACACACACACACACACACACACGCACACGCACACACACAGCCTTCTACTTGCTACAAACTTAAAAAAAAAGACGACGCACACACACATCATCTCGGCTCGCGCAGCACACACACAGACAGACATAGATTGCGCAATAATGTATTGCGCACCTTGGAGTTGCAGCGCAGGCATATTGTCACTCAAGAGATGCGTAGTTCATTTGGAAAACATGTTTTTCTTTTAGCCTATTTACCTCGTTAACGTAAATAATACTCTTTCATGCTATCCGTCATTACACTTGCGACAGCGCTGATCAGGTCATTCTGAATCCTTGAAGATGTGCCGGTAAAGACTGTTGATGTGGCGAGGTGTGTGTGCAGGTCGCTGTCATATTCTGCCACTAAATCCAGCAACTCTATGTAATTCCCCTTGTTTGATGAAGTTACACTCTCATCGTGACCTCGGAACGGCAACTCCTGCTTGCCCAAGTACACCACACAATTTATGAGGCGTTTCAAAATTCCTCGGTTCCTCTTCACCTTTTCATTATGAATGATGACACCCCGGCGTTGTTGCTCATCCAGCTGGAGCTCTATCCTGGTGTCCCCAAATGTTTTAAGCCGAATAGTAGCTCTGAGGTGACCTGAAGCATTCTGATGGCGATGTGCTGATTTGGATAAACTTCCTAAATCAGAATATAAATCTTTGGCCCATGACCCACTGTCCGCTCCAAAAAGCAAGCAATCCCAGCAGTACAGCTTTTGTTCCCTGGTTGATCCGGTCATCCAGTTGTATCTGGCGTAATTGCCGATATTAAAATGCCTCTCGAACCGTTTGGTTTTTTGAACCAAAATAAGCTGTGGTGTTGGTCGCCCTTTGGTAATTAACTCCAATTTATCCGTGTAACTCATTCTTGAAAAAGACTCAGTTAGTAGTTTCGCAACGATGTCATCACTATCACTAACGTGAGCCATCGTGAATGAACGTATGCTAATTATCTAATTCCTAGCTTGACCCGTTGATATATCACATGCATAAACTTGGCAGCGCAGCGGGCGGAACCTGTCATAAAGTCCGCGATAATAAAGCCCTCCCATTTAGAGGGGAGATATGATTGGTCAATTGGACTGTCACTTGACATTACTCTCTCGTTGAGTTTACTATAGCGGGCCCTCTGTGAATCGCAGAGAGGGCCAGACGAGCTTTTTTCATGTAACGGTTAAGCTAACCCTTCACATTCAAACAGAAACTGAACAGGCAGATTCGAAGGATTTATTTCTTTGGAAATGTTATTTTAAATACAATTAAATCAAGTTTTTTCGGTAAAACTAATGAAAAATATAACAAAAATAATATTTAAAAAATATATATTTAAAAAAAAGATATATTTTTTAAATGTTTTTAAATATTATTTTTTAGAATATCTTAGGCCCTCACAGAGGGCCTAGAGGGCCCTGACCGCTCGCCACTGCTTTAAACCAATGTGCTACAATGACAAATAAGTCACAACAGCATCCAGTTTTCAATGTTTTGTGGCAAAGCATTTATTTATTGTTCAGAGTATTTCATTCTGTATTCTTAAGTTCATTTATAATTAATATGAAAATCAGTTAACCCAACATTAAATAATGCTCATTTAATTAAATGGCCTATTTTGCTTCGACTTCATAGATTCATAAGGTGGAAACATTCGAACAAAGGAGAACTCAAAACAGCAGACTGAGCAATATCACAACATCCCACCAGTGGGGGGGGGGGTATTATGCTTTACAGTCTCATAGAATTACAGTGGACAGAACGAGTTAACCACTAACTGTTAATGGGTTTTACAAGTGCATGTAGTGAAAGTTATCCCCCCTCACCCAACACACACACACACTAACACTGGTCGCAGCTGGACGTCCGACAGGACTTTGACAGATGGTCCAATGGGAAGCTGGATAGGGAGGGAGGGAGGGAGGGAGGGAGGACACAGGAGCTAAAGAAAGGGATGGAGAGGAGGGGACAATGCTAATGGGTGCAAAAGTGTGTGTGTGTGTGTGTGTGTGTGTGTGTGTGTGTGTGTGTGTGTGTGTGTGTGTGTGTGTGTGTGTGTGTGTGTGTGTGTGTGTGTGTGTGTGTGTGTGTGTGTGTGTGTGTGTGTGTGTGTGTGTGTGTGTGTGTGTGTGTGTGTGTGTGTGTGTGTGTGTGTGTGTGTGTGTGTGAGGGGAGAATGGAAGAATAAGAATCAGGGTTATAAACCTCATGAGAGGAAAGGGGGGACCCTGCAGTCCTGCTGACGCGGCATTTGGCCTTATATGGGTTTTCAGAAATGCGCATGTATTCAGACACACACAAACACACACTTGCTGTGGCACTTCATTCTGGGTAAGTTACCTTAAGTTAATTTGACTGCAATGAATAATAAAGATCAATCTTCAATTGAACAAAATCAATTAACATGACATGAGTTCCATTCATGATTCATGGGAAGTTGATTGGATCACCTGGCTGCACTTTGTGATGGTTAGTGTTTTAATTAAAGACACAAAAGGGTTCTGTAGGCTACTGCTCATTCTGATTGGTACGTATGACAACTCATATAACTATGTTTCTCCTGAAATTCCCAAAAGAAAAGGCGATGCATTCAATATGCAAGCACAGACCCCGCCCCCGTGGTACTTGTCAGAATTACTCTCGTTATGAACACGCCCCTTCAGCGTCGCTCCCTCGCGCTGCTGTCCCCATGGCTGCACCCTTCCGAGAACCAGGTAGAACTACAACTGTTTCAGACAACTTCCGGTTGCAACTGTCAAAATAAAATTTGAAAAAGGGGACAATGCTTTGAAAAGCTAGTAAGGATTTACTTTACTTTATTAATAGTTTTTCATTGTAAAATGTAAACAGGAACTTAAAATATTGAAGCTCTGATTTTTCCTGATATTTAAGTTGGTGCTCTAGGTGGAGATTCAGGTGATAAGGGGGGGGGGGGGGGGGGGGGTTACCTTGGTGTGTTATTGGCTAATGCAAGGCCGCCCCTGGCCAATTTGTGGCCCCACGCAAAGTTATATGATGAGGCCCTCTGTGTCGCGAGCGTCGACAGGGGGGACGGGCGGTAGTGGAGCCTCGCAGCGGCGAAACTGTGGCGTGCTTACACTGTAGGTGCGCTGCATTTGCGCTTCAGATGAGGCTCCCTCCGCAAAATGAAGCACCCTCAGCGAGCTGAGGCCCCCTCCGCGAGGTGAGGCCCCCTCCGCGAGGTGAGGCCCCACGCAGTCTGCGTGATGGGCCTGTAGGGAGGGGCGGCCCTGGGCTAATGGTTACACAAGACCATTTTCAGACAGGTTTTTATGTAAATGGTTCAGAACAAAAATTGAGCGAATCTTTTTTTCCTGAAACTTTCAGAATGTCTTTACAAAGGGGACACATGTTGATGTATAAAATACATGAGAAAGTGGATTTTGCATAATAGGTGACCTTTAATTCAGTTGTTTTGGGGCTGTGTACAGAGCTTTAGTCAATTTAGTTAAAAACGGTATGAAAAGTGTTCATCAGAGGAGGGATTTTCTGTTTCTCTTTAATTGGCAAATGTTGGACTTTTACTTTGAAGGAAAATGATGGCGTTCCTGTAATATTGTTGCGAAATGTGCCGGCTTGACGCAACTTCCTGAAAGATTGACAGCTTGAATCGCTCTCCTTTACGAGTGGAAACGATAGCTCCCGTTGTGTGAGAGCCGCTATCACAACTCACGGCGCCAGCTTTCCTCGGATTTTACGTTGTACTTTTAAAGAAGTTTACAGGAAGCGTTCTCAGGTTGGAGTTTATGACAATACTCGGGGTATGAAAGTGGAGCGGGCGCCTGAAACAAAGTAAAAGAGGAGGTTTGATGGCTGCTGGGGATGGAGCCCAGCTGCCTGCCACCGTAGCGGCCAGCCGGAGCGTGGAGAAGGCGCTGGAGGAGGCTGCTGCTAGTGGGGCTCTCAACTTGTCCAACCGAAAACTGAAGGAGTTTCCCCGCAGTGCCAGGAACTACGACCTGTCCGACATCACACATGCAGGTCAGTTTGCATTGCAGTGTTTTATTCAACTAACAAAGCAGCACGAGCAAGCTAGCTGTTCTAATGAGCACCGTCTTTTGTTTTATCGCCACCTGCTTCTTTCTTCTAACGGAGAACCGCTTCCTCAGCCCGACACGTTTCACGAGACTCCCTCAGTAACTCCGTAGCCTGCTGTTCCCCTGCTGACTGTCACAACGGTACACCTCGTCAATTATGAATTACGTCTTCTTTCAGTATCACAACATCCCTATTATTTCGGTACGTAGATACCCTGTCAACCTGTTATTCTTTAAAAAACGCCCCATGAGTCTTCTTTCAGAAAACTGCAGTTTTAGCTCAGTGTTAGCATAAAATATGCCTCATTATTTTTGCCTGGAGCTTTCGTGTAAGGTGTAAACAAGGCAGCATAAACTACTCTATTTAAAATGTCACATAAAGTTCCAGCTTTTAAAAGAATCGTCGCGTGCTCTCTTAAAGTGGACTTAAAAGAAAAATAGCCAGACTGAGTTCCTCTTCCTCACATTAGCCGCTGAAACATGTCTACATTGCTAATGTGTGTTGGTCAGGTCTGGTTGGTTTTACTAAAAGCTTAGTTATCCAGAAATCGTGTTATTCACAGTCTTACTTTCTTGGCTTTTACAGTGTTTTTTTGTGGTTTTTCAGTATTTTTTGAGCCAATAGTGAAACCACATGGCAACCTTCTAGCAACCAGCCCCTCAATGTGTGCCTTTCACTTCATCCCCACTGACACTAAGCATTCCTATCGACATTATGCATTTCATGCACACCATGTAAACAACACCTTGTTGTTTTTAACACTGTGAGCCAAGTTTCATGTTAATCTGGATACATATTTTTCCTCTGTAAAAACCTGCGCAGCCCTACGCTCTAAAATATAATGTACTGCAGTTTGTCATCATCTATTCATTTTACTACGTTTTTTTTTTCTTTTTATATATTTATATTTAGTGTAAATAATTTTCCTAATTTTTTACATTTTGTTAAATATATATATATTTTTTATATTCTTTTTATGATCGTTGTATTTATGACCTCTTACAACTTATTTCCTTATGTTATTTATTTTTGCACCACCATACACTAACGCAAATTCCTTGCATGTTTAAACGTACCTGGCGATTGTAGTTGAGCTAAATTGCCCAGGACATTGTAGAGAGCTTGAGAACACCAACAGAGTCAAACTGAATAGTGAAGTAGGTGTGGATGACACTGTGGATTAAAGGGAACTACCTTGCCTCGCCTTGTTGAAAATAGGATTACCCCATCCAGGTTGCTGAAATCAATCTGGCTACACAGGGATTTAAAGCAGCACCCCCTATCCTCGTCACTGCTCTCCGTGCTCTGGTAATTATGACCATCTGCTCATAACAACCCAGGTCTAGGCCCTGTGGGAAGACGAGGCCTTGAACACACACTGGCACCTGCCGCTGGAGCAACCCAACCCTAATGACTATGGAGGTGATGAAGACAATTCATACTTTGGTAATGCACCTGATTAGGATGTGTTTATTCAAGCACAGGTTCTTGGATAAACTAATGTTATCCGGCTTTGCAGGTCAGTAAAAGATACAACTGTGGTTGATGTTGTTAGGTTTAAAGGGACACTCATATAGTACAGTTTAATCAGAATATCTATTACTGTGCCTGTGAAACAAGACGTCTGTCTTTGATGGATCTGGAGGGGCTTCTTCTGACCAAATAACCCTTTTGCATTAAATGTTTAAACAAACAACCGTTTGTTTTGGGTTCATGAAAGTTCATTGTAATATTTTGGTTGCCTAAAAATGTCAGTGTTGTTGTTCAGCTTTCAGTTTTTCTTGGCCTCATCTCGTGTTACTTATGGTTCCAAAAACCAAGATGGCTGTGGCCAAAATGCCAAACTGGAGGCTGTACAAATCAAACCAACTGTATTCCACAGATCTGGGGTGATGCCATGGCGGCTACGTCCACGCCTTATAAAGGAATCCAGTTAATGGTTTGCAGACCGTTATCTCATAGGGGTCCTAGCGGCACTCTGTTTGTTGAAGGAGTCCCCACAAGAATGAGGAGCAGGTTAGTGTCGAGCTGTATGAAGCCTTTGGAACAGTGGACATTTTGGTTTGTCAAACACAACAAACTATTAATACCATGAATTCAATATGGCTGCTCTTCATTTCGATGTGCCCTGGTGCTACACACTGGCACACTTAAAGTTGAACTGTAAAGGAACACATCCCTCATTAATGCTATCTCCACCTGCCAGTTGTGACAGGGCTGCGTAGATGTTTCCGTGGCAGACATGTTGACATGACTTAGCAGAGAATGCAAAGGTCTTCATAATGACATGAATAATGGCTGCATTTCCTTTTGTGAGGTCCAGTTCCAGGGTCTTGCCTCTCTGTTGTCGATGCTTGATTACTTCCATGGCTCAGTCGAATGAAGCCATAAAGCTTATAAATGTGCTTTTTCTGCTTGGAACTATTTTAATTCTGAACCTCAATCACTAATAATAACCTATGATTGAAATGAGGCCACTGTGCTTTACGTGTGGCAGATGTTATTTCACACAGATATTAGAACATGGAAGCTCGTCTTCTACCTTTGAAACGGTATATTTGAAAAATAAAACTTACTGGCTCTTTTGGGGCTTTCAACTGCATCTTGCATGGTTATTATTATGATGTATTTGTTGTCCCAGAGGACTTAAGAACAAGCACATGTTTGTATTTCTTAAATATATTAAGAACTAGTAAACTGTCGGAATTTCTGTTGGAGTAAAATGTTGTGTAAAAGTAACTGCCATAAAAAAACTTTGAAGCAAGAATAAGTTACTGTTGGCATATCTAAGGACGTGGCATATTCTGAAGGAGAATGTTTTATGTTAATTTAAGATAGAAAAGTCATACATTCTACAGGGATGTCAGATACATGACCATAGAAAGGACGAGCCTCTGAGTCATGGCCACACTGAACAGCTGCTGACGTCACCTCGGCTCATGGAGACATTCTGTTGTTAATCTAGCTGTAATTGTTGGGTTGGCTCCTCTATAGACCCATTGTAGACATTTAGTCTTGAATACGTGTTTTTGCAGCACCCAGCTGGATGTCATCGTGGTAATGTCTAGTATGTGGGTAATGAGGTGCTCTTAGTTTCACTGAGACACCTGGCAGTTATGCCAGACAGACGTTACATCAGCTCTGAGATGCAGCAAAGCTCGCTGACGTGACGGTGCTTGCTGATTCACCAAACTGTCATGATGGTTGTCGGGTATAGTCTGCCATGGATCGAATCGAATCCTTTGAAAATGAAGGTGGAATCTGCGGCTTCACAGTCGCCTGACATCAAGCTAATACCTAATAAGCGTTTGCGAGTCTTCCTGCAATAACAAAAATGGTAACACTTTTAAATGAAAGAAAAGAGAACATTTGCCAATTCAATGGGGATTCCTAAAGTATGTATATTTGGTCTGTGGCGAATGACATCCTCTCAGAACATAGCAGCCAGAATGAGATGAAGGTATAACAAAGAGCTTCACTCCGGTTTGAGCTTCATTAATTGTCACAGGATTGCCCAGCGGAAGCCATTTCCCCGGCTTGTTGGTGCAGAACACGGTCCGCTCATTTAACAGCCCTCTCCGGGATGCCATGATGGAGCCAGGTCTCTGCAAGATGTGGCACAAAAGCTTTGGATCTCCCATTGCTGTGTCAGTCCTATTGAATTCATGACTCCACTTTCCTGCAACCGGACATTAGCCAGGATCAGGCTGGGTAGTGGATCGGGCTGGGTAGTGGATCGGGCTGGGTAGTGGATCGGGCTGGGTAGTGGATCGGGCTGGGTAGTGGATCGGGCTGGGTAGTGGATCGGGCTGGGTAGCGGATCAGGCTGGGTAGCGGATCAGGCTGGGTAGCGGATCAGGCTGGGTAGCGGATCGGGCTGGGTAGTGGATCAGGCTGGGTAGTGGATCAGGCCAAAGTAGGCCAGCCTTCCTTTTATCCCGGCTCTCTTCTCGGGGCAACACAGCCAATGGCATGTTGTCCTGCTGGAGACGGCCTTAAATGATGGTTGGCCTTCGCACTGCAGGAACTGTAGTAGGAACAGCTGAGAAAGTTGTCTCGGGCAAAGTTTGCAAATGGTACCTGCTAGGACCTGAACGCTGAGAACAACCCTAACCCTTTGGTAATAATAACAACTGAGTCGTTGTCTGAAACTTATGCTCATTTGATAATTGTTTTGATTTATTTCTCAATGATTAATCATTAAGTTAAATACTTTCAAAAGCTATTGCAGATCCCTAAGGCCCAAGATGACATTTTCAATCCAAAGATATTTTAGTGTACTATATCAGACAAAGCTTTTTTCGGAATTCCAATGTAATCAAACAGAACCTGTCATGATGTCTACTGCTAGTGTACATTCAGTAGATGAAGGGACATTAATGTAAGTAATGCTACTGGCCTCCTGTCTAGTGTTCGTGTCCAGTATTACTTCTTCTTTTCCTGTAGCTCTGTTTTGGTCTCCACCGACTCCTGATCAAAATATGTCTCATTGCTGCCACATGTTTAAGCAGACACTTGTTAACTTTGTCTCCTTTGTTAAGTGATGTTCAGGTAGCATACAGTCAGCCAGTTTAAACTAGTTTGCTGTCATGTGTAATCCATGGGTTAGATGATTATAGTGACACTCTGTCAACATCATCTGAGCCTGAATCTGTGTCGAGCAAGGAGTTTTCTGTTATTCTTTGCACGTTCTACCTTACTTCTTTAACACTAGACAATAAAAACAGCATCAAATGATCAATATTTAGAATCGCTTAACCAAATGTCTCGTTCAACCTATTAATTAAATAAGTCATCTGAGACATTTGTTTAACTAGGCATTTTGAAGCTTGCATCTAATCCGTTGTGAGTTGGAGCAAGCAGGATATTGCAGATATTGAATATGTGGTTGAACTAGGATAAGACCCAGCAGTGTTTATAATAACATCAGCCCCCCCCCCCCCTTCCCACTGAAGCAGCTTCCCTCAGGAAGGTCAGAGGTTCACACACACACGCACACGCACAGGCACACGCACGCACGCACACACACACACACACACACACACACACACACACACACACAAAAGGAGCCTTGCTTGGCTAGCCTCCCCCAGAGTGTTTCCCGTTAGCTCAGAGCAGTTGCAGGGAACAAAGCCCATCTATTGTATGATGTGTGCACCTTGTAGATCCACAGTAACATACACAGGTCACCTTAGGGCAAAGGCTTTAATTATTAAGTTTACTGAGTATGGGTCTTAAATGTATGATATGTGTGAAATTAAAAAATGTCAGCGGCATTATTTCTGTCTTTAAGTAAGATCACCTCGATGCTAAAAATGTATGTCTTTTAAAAAAAAGGGCGTGTGTGATTTGTATTTTTTTAAGTGTCTCAAATTAGTGTGCAGAATGGCATATGTAAAATGAAATGGATAGAAAATTACAATAATTTAAAAATAGTTACAGATGTATTTGCTATCATTCGATAAATCGTTTCTCTGATTTATTGTTTCACACCCAAATACCTAAATGCTGTGGTCACATGGCGAAGTTACGAGCATGTTGTGCCACAATGTATGACGGCTGTATAACTGTTGGGTTATAGTGCTTTGGCAAAATGAATAAAACTACCCATCATATTAAGTTTAAGGGTTAGGCCTTGAATGACAAATACTGTATAGAGAGGCGAAGTCCCTCCCCTTCCGGTGGACCTCCATGGGACCTTATTTAGGAATAATGATGTATTGAAGTCAATGGAGAGAGAAAGATTATCTTTCGATCCCGTTTGAATTGTGCCACGAATTACACATATGATGTTTGTCAATTGAAAAGATCATTTCGCAAGTGTAAAAAAAAAAAAAGTGTCGTAAAACTGTGAAGTAACACTTTGTTTCTGTGAAACGCTCAATGAACTACATCTCTGGTCTCGCAGACTATCACAACAACACATGTCACCAAGATGGCCGTCACTACTGTCTTGCCAAAAAAGGGATTGACTCCCCTCACTATCACCACGATGAAACACGTCCAGCAGAATGTCATGCAGAGCTGCCTGCCTGCCTTCTCTCTGAACTGCCTGATCTTTTTAATGTTTAATGTCAACCATTTGTGCAGATAGCGTGAAGTAGAAAAGTTCGGCGATCGCCGATGTTAGCGTTAGCATTTCTCCCCCGGGCTTAAACAGTGTATTATAGAATGATCACACCTGTGACAGTACTCTTCAAAGGGTTCACGAAATATGACTACTACTCTTACTGTTTAACATGTTGGGTTACTTAATGTTACTTCATCTTAAGGCTAATAAAAGTGACAAGCCTGTAATGCTAACTAACGTGCTAGCTGCTAGCTAGGTAGCTAACTTGATCCAGCCACTCCTGGGTTGCGTTCCGATAATCCAAAAATCAGCTCCTCCTAAATTCTAACCCGATCGTCTATTCCTTGACCTCTGAGTGAAACGTCACGGGGTTAAGGGATAGTGGATAGGAGAATTCAAAAGGACTTAGGAGAAGAGACTGCGGTGCTTTAGAGAATCGACTGCACTTTCACTATCCGACGTGTTTATGGTGCGCCAGCGGACATCCTGACTGTGCGTCTGCTGCTGTGGTGGAACTATGGAAACCACAGTTTTCTATACAGCGGACTACAACATGGATGTTCAATAAGAACGAGGGACTACTGTAACTCCTCTAGAGACTCTGCACCGTGCTCTGATGCTGCTGCTTTGCTTTATGAACGTGGACAACAGAGAAACATATTCTTCAGGACCAAAGCTGGAATTGAAATAAAAAGGAAAGTGAAACTTCTGCTCATCTCCCTCTCCCTGCGGTCCACATTAATACCAATGATCCCAATACGTATGATTGTATGAACTAAAGATCTTAAAATCAATACAGATGTATTTATTATAAACGTTAGTCCTTAACATCTATCACTGTGTATATCACCATTCAGACATCTTTTACAAGTTGAACAAACTCCACACAGCTCAGTGAAGACTGTGAGATGTTGACTTTATTTGATCATTTCAGTAAAAACTAACGTTCATATTTCTCTTTTTGATTATAATACTGATGAACGTTCAGAACAAAGCACTTTGGCAACTTACCACCTATGTTTTTAAAATGCTTAATAAGCACCGTAAAGTTCATGATATAATTTCTCCGTCATAATCGTTTGTTTCCGTGAACGGCCGACTGTTGAGTGACGCAAATGCGGCTGCAAGGCATTGTGGGGCAGCATTTTCTCCTCTCCTTTCGGTTAGGGAGGTCCAGTGGTTCCTAAGCTAAACGAGGTTATAAAGGAAGTTTGAAACCTCCTTTCCTTTCATTTAGAGAATTGGAACGCCACTTATCATGGCTGACGTACTTCCGGGTCATTTCACTCCGTTAGGAAGGTTCCTAAGCTAAATGGACTATTGGAACGCAACCCTGGTCCTTTCATCAGACGGGAAGTGAAAGAACGAACAAGACCCATTGCTGGTATGATAACAACCTGGTACACACAGGCATCTTGTTAAAGTTATCTTATCTTAGCCAGCTATCTCTTAGTGGAGGAAAACAATTGTGACATCACTTACGCGACTCTGGGATTTGTAGTCTTTCTAGTTGCTTATTTTTCATAGTCTTATATTTCAACAGTTTTACGACAAATTATATTTTAAGATTGATAAACATCATATGTGTAATTCATGGCACAATTCAAACGGGATCAAAAGATACGTTTTCTCTCTCCATTGACTTCAATACTTTATTTTTCCGAAATAAGGTCCCTTGGAGGCTGGAGATGGGCGTGACTTCGCCTCTCTATAAGGCAATATTTAGGCACTTCCTTAATATAAAGTGTGGTATCGTGTGCTTTCAGGATGATTCCCATTGTGTTTAGCCGTTACAAATACAGCTTGGATGTTGAAGTAAATTCCATTTACACATTGAAGTCTTGTAACCAGGGTAAATGTGATGTGTCATGAGAGGCAAGGGGCCCCGTCTGCATGGGACTCGTATTGATTGAGTGATTGTAATTATTGCAGTCTGTTTTTATCAGGTGTTTATGGAGGTTGAGTTTGAGAAGGGCTATTTTTAGATTTGTATTACTAGGAAAAGCATCACAAGAAGCTGCAAACAGCATCATGTTGTTATTTTCTGACATATGATTTTAACTATTAAAGCTAATATAGCTAATGTATTCTGCTATAAATCAGAACATCTTTTCTGGATGGAAAATGATGAGCCTGCAGTGGAAGTGATTAATGAGAGCTTTCATAGCACTTACGCTGCAAATGCAGGAGGTTCATCGCCACTGCTGATGATGCAGGCCGATTTAGAGAAGAAGCAAGTTCAAACCCATCAAGGGAGGCTCGACTTGCACGGCAGCATATGTGAAGGCCAAAGATGTAATGCAGGTACAGCCTCTTCTGTATGTTTCTATGACCTAGTCTGTTTGAAGCACACTTTCAGGATCTGTGACGTGCTAAACCAATTTATCATCCCTTGTTTATTTGAACTGGGAACGTCAGCTGTAGAGATACATTGGGCATGAACAACGTGAACAGCACACAAAAACACAGGCAGCAGTCTCAGTTAATGATATGGCAACAAGCGGCCGGGAGTAACGCAAGAAGAGACTCTTGAAAGCAATACAAGAAGGACCCTCTTCGCCTGTTCGTCAGTACGGTGTTGCAGGTGCACCCCGCCCTGGATCATTGTGTCCATATCCAAGTAAAGCAATCCTGCAGAGAAAGGGATATCAGTGACTAAATAACCTCCTATTGCGATCGGGACCTCGCTTTTATTAATACACTTTTTATATTGAGTTCTTATTCCTTTTATTAAAAAGGGATTGTTGGGACCAACTGCAGCTCATCGTTCAGATTCAGTGTGTTGGAGCAATGCAAAGGCTGTTTGCATGGGAACCAAGTTAATACATTGACCTCCAATCTCATATGACCTCTAGGGATGTGAGGGACAACAGCTTGTTGTTGAGAGCAGAAGAACACACACTCACACACTCACTCACTCCATACCACGACTGAGAAGGCCAGCAGCTGACTTAGAGAAAGAATGAATGAGGAAAGGAGGGGTGTGTTACTTCCATGCCATGTTCCTGTAAGAAGGCTTACAATGAGGGTTACAGACTTGATGCCTGTTCATCAAATATCTAACCCCTTCTCCTTTTCCACATTGTTTTATTTCATAGATTAATTGAGAAAGTCAGTGATTATTTTCCATAATTCCAAACACCAAGGGGCCTATTCTCATTTATTTTAAAGTGGACCTATCATGCTATATTTGAAACATATATTGTAGGGCCATACCTATATAAAACATGTCTGTGAAGTTTTGTTTTCAAAATACCAAACAGATCATGCATTTTAGCCATGCCTCATTTCGCTCCATTTGCTCTTTTCCAGCCCTGTTTTTGAAAGGGCTGATTCTGCTTTTGTGGCAAACTACAGCGCCACTTACAGGACTGGAATATGTACTACAGCGTCTCTAGCGCTTTCGAGCGGTCTCTCATTCCCCTGAGAGGTGGAGAGTTGCCCGTATAGGCGGAGCTCCCCTTTTCTGATGTCAGAACAATTCAAATAATAATCAGATCCGTTGAAGCCCCGTTTTTAGAGATTTGGGTACGGAGGAAAAGAGAAGAGAGAGGGTTGTGTTTTCTGACACTTGGTGAGTTCCCTGACACACCGGGGACACATATTCATGTATAAAAGACGTACAGAAGTGCATTTTGCATGATGGGTCCCCTTTAAAGTGAGTGAAATACTTAATTGTTCAGTCATTTTGACCCTTCAGTTGGTGTTGTTTCGGTTAAGCAGTTTAGGTCATGACCGTAGCTCTGTTACAGTCATTATTCAGGCTGTTTAAAACAAACAATAAAACCCAGTGTATGGCCACCAATCCTAAATTCCTGTTTATTCCCGCTAGTTGCTTTTTCAGGCACAAGTAGCCATAAAATAAAAAGAATTGCTGTTGCTAAGCACTGCTTCCATTGAGTCTGTGCAGGGACTCCAGTATCAGTTTTCGCATGAAAAGTTCAAAGACATAATTAAGAGTGAAGCAGTAAATAATCTGCCCCTTTGACCAATGGCCTGGTTTCAAGCCTGTTGCCCTTACACTCTGGGTTAAGCTGCTAGAAAGTACAGAACTACACTAAGTCGGCCCTGATTTGGTGTGTGTGTCTGTGTGTGTGCAGTTTGAGCTCAGCATATGGCTGTATCCTTTTCTCAGTTGTTTACATCTGTTCGGTGTCAGTACATGAGAATGTGTGTGCATACATGTTGTGCGACGGTGTGTGTTCACCCCTGTGTTTTATTTCCTCTGTACTGCGGATGTGGGCTGCCGGTTCACTCAGTCTTCACTTCTGCTTTTCCTCGTCGTCTCTCCGTCCGATTGCCCCACACTTTCTGTCAGCCAACAATTCAGCCCAGTAAAGAATGTCTGTTGTAAATGTCACAGAAAAATGAAATGCCAGATGGAGTTCCTCAAAGATAGTAAGGGGAAACTGGAAGGAATCGGTCATGAATTGATAAATACTGAACAAGTTGTTAATGTCAGCTAATGAAAGCCATGGCTTGTGTACTTTGAGAATGAAATGCCTCTTTTCACCCCTCAGTGTTGATTACCAGGGACCAGAAGTCCGTTATTAATCACGTGTGGAATATGGTGCTTCATGCTCGACTCTTTGCCATGCTCTCTTTACAGTATGTGTCGGTGAATGTCTAAAGCATGTATCTCAGTGTCTGTCTGGAAGCTGCTGGTGTTCTCTCTCTCAGAGCAGCAGCTGCTGGGGAGGGGGAATCCCTCCCCCGTCTCATGGGAGGCAACCAGATAGAAGGCTGAGACAGACAGGGAAGGGAGGCTGGAGGACAGCACGAGCACTCTGCCAACAGACGTGTGTGTGTGTGTGTGTGTGTGTGTGTGTGTGTGTGTGTGTGTGTGTGTGTGTGTGTGTGTGTGTGTGTGTGTGTGGTGTGTGTGTGTGTGTGTGTGTGTGTGTGTGTGTGTGTGTGTGTGTGTGTGTGTGTGTGTGTGTGTGTGTGTGTGTGTGTGTGTGTGTGTGTGTGTGTGTGTGTGTGTGTGTGTGTGTGTGTGTGTGTGTGTGTGTGTGTGTGTGTGTGTGTGTGTGTTTCTTTGGAGTCATGCGGTGGATATCCTGTTGTCAGGCATCATGATGTTAGCAGCATTTAGCCGGTTTGATATTAACGGTCTCGTTTAGGGGCTTTACTTTGACATGTTTTTTAATCTGAACAGGAAAGTCACTCTTTTCAGCTTTGTTTGTTTATTGTTCTTTATTTAACAGCAGTTTTAAAGCAGTGTTTTCAAACTGGTCGGTCCAGTTTGAATCGGCCAATGTGCCACGGTCCACACATGGGCGAACTGAACTGAACACCCATTCAATTGGATGCCCATTCACTTTGGAGTCCGTCCCAGCTCCCGCCGGAGACAGAAAGCACCGCAGAAAGTAGGACTGCCACCACTGCTTGTTTGTATTGTTGACTGAATCATTTCTCAGTTAATTAATTCATAAATGTGTTGGTCTTTATTATGACAGTAAATTGTGATAAAGGCACATCACACTTTCAAAAAGCCTTAATAATGTTTTTTATGTTGTTTTGAAGAAACTAAAAGACAGAATATTGTTTAACAGGTTAGGAACATGTCATCTTTGCCATTTCTGCATCTGAGGTAGCTGAAAGGTAAATGCAGTGCCTTCGTTTTCTTTTGATTGTCAATTCAAAGGAGCTCTCTTCTACAGCATGAAGAACTTTTAAAAAGTAGGCCTGATGATAAAATCTGCTGTTTTCCTAAGAAGAATACATTCATATAACCATGGTTACGCCGGCAATCTCAACTGTCCCTCTTGTGAAAAAGCTAGCTTGTTTGAATTCTCTGCTACTAGCACGGGAACAACTTCGACATGCGCACAAAACCAACAGCACTGCTCCACATCAGTCAGAAGCTGCACGTGGTCGCATGGCTCATCAAACTGAAACAATAGTTTAGTTTTAGCTCTCTGCAATAGTTTGTATCAAACGTTTCACAAACATTACAAAATAGTGTTTTATTTGTTTTAAATTACTTTTTGGGGCTTTAGTTTTTGCTGCAAATCAACCCCCCAGTTGGTGCTTTGTATGTCAAAATGTGTGTGTGTTCGAACTTCATAGTAAAGAATGTGTGTGTGTTCATAGTAAAGAATGTGTGTGTGTTCATAGTAAAGAATATGTCCAATAATGTGGCTCATTGATGTGTTTTAATAGTTTTTGGACAGAAATGGAGCTTTGTGGCACAGGGGAAAGGATACGTTTTGTTAGGATACATTCTCAGTAACACTGGTGTTAGTCTTATCCTTTAACTGCAAGCAAGCATTTGATGGCGTGCAAGGCGTCATTTGTTCCACCATCCTCATGTCCCACACGTACCTATGTAACTGGCATGCGTAAACTACCAGAGGAAATCCAGCCAGTTCTGCTTCAAACTTTTGACCGTTCATAGGAAAGTCAGATGAGAAGATGGAGAGGCTGGGTTTGAAACCAGGACACCTTTATCTGCTGCAGCGAGCATCTCCTCCAGGCCAGCAGGCAGCCATTAGTTAATGGTCCCTTCCCGTCCTGCCGGCTGTGTGTTTGTCCCGCAACACAATGTAACACTATAAGAGTGTGTGCAAATAATGGTGTGGAGTAGATTGCCTGGTGAATAATGAAAGCCCTGCTCGTCTTATGTAACCCGGCAGCTCCATGAACTCCCTCAGTGTTGGCTGTCCAGATGGCCCATTCACTGAGGAAGTACATGAGAGAGAAGGCATGGGGCCTAGAGGGGTTGACATGGCAAGGTTGTATTTACATTTTTATATCGACTGTGAGGTTATCATAAATGCTCCATCTGATGTCATAATATCTGCTCTCCTTAGTCCCGGAGGATGTGGTATATTATGCATTTGTTGTAACTTTGCATAAGGATAGCAAACAAAGTCCAGAGACCGTTTTTGATGAACTAAAATACTTTTATGACAGATTTGAGCAAGGTGCATTGTACTAGGTGTGAGGAGCTGTGATGACCAAGGTGAACCCATCCCAGAATTCTCGCCTAAATGGGTCAAATGAGAGTTGAGTGCACGTTGTCCTACATTGTGTGTGTGAAGGTTTTATGAAACGATTATCGCTCCTCCGTTATTACTCCTCGATCCTCGGTCCTCCGGCAAAAATAAGGCCACTGGGACGCTACTCAAGATGGCGCAGACAAATCAACTTCCGGTGATACTGAGCCCGAGGAGCGAGGAAGTGAAAAATAACCGAAGTGAGACGCACCAAAAAAAAGATGTTCCTGTCTCGTCTCCAAACTGTAACTTTGGGCAGAACTGAAAGCACCACGCTGATCTTCACCCTGAATGCCTTCGCTTCAGCAGAACACGGTGGTGGCTTCAGCTGCAAGGAGGACCGTTTCAGACAACCATGATCCAACGGCCAACTCGCTCGAGTGCTTTTGGAACAAGTCTCTGACTGCCTTTCAGTGCCCCGCTGAAGCCACGACTTAAACCCACAGAGCAGCTGTTCTGTGCACGTTGTCTCACGTTTGAATGAAACGACACCATCTTGACCAAAGATCTGCTGCCAGGCTTCTAACAAACACCACATTCCTCTCACAGTATCGTGATGCAATATTGTCATTTATTTTCTTTTAGATTGCGATGAATAAATATACTATTATTGAATTGCCAGAAAACATGCAATATCATGTTTTATATCGTTATGGAGATATTAAATGACAAATACCGTGATAGAAGATTTTGGCAATATTCTTTCAGTGCTAGCTTTAAGTCAACAAAGTGCATGAGGCGCTTTCACACCGCAGTAATTTTCCCACAAAGGTTCATCAGAACTCTTTAGTTCTGATGAACTAAAGATCAGATCACGTTCGCACCGGAATAAGTCCCTGAGGGAGGATTAGGCAAATGAAGCCGCTGACGTCACTTCTTCTTCTGCTTTGGGTTTACTGGCAGGCCGCAAACCACTTCACGGCGTATACTGCCACCCGAAGTCCCCGGCCGGAAGTCCCCGGAGTTGGGGAAGGCTTCAGTAGAAGCTGCTGGAGTCCCAGCAGCTTCTACTGAAGCCTTCCGAGTAAATCGCCAGAACGCCGACACCTCCTCATCTCCACCGCTCCCATGTTTTCTTTTGTGTTGTCATAAGTTAGTCTCTCTGCGTTTGTGCGCTGGGTTAATGCTAATGCTAATAATGCTAATGCCCAGGATTAGAGATCCGATCACGTGATCGGGGATCGGAGCCGATCACGTGATCGGGGATCGGAGCCGATCACGTGATCGGGGATCGGAGCCGATCACGTGATCGGGGATCGGAGCCGATCACGTGATCGGGGATCGGAGCCGATCACGTGATCGGGGATCGGAGCCGATCACGTGATCGGGGATCGGAGCCGATCACGTGATCGGGGATCGGAGCCGATCACGTGATCGGGGATCGGAGCCGATCACGTGATTTTCAAAAAATCGGGGATCGGGATTATTATTTTTTTTTTATAATTTTTTTTTTTTTAATTTAATGTTACAAAACAAAAATGACCATGTATAAAATTGAAAGCGAAGGCAGTGTAACAGCCAGATGCAATGTTTGCAAGGCAGAGGTTCCGCGTGGTGGAAAGAACAGAGCTACGTTCAACACGACCAATCTAATATGCCACCTGAGAAACAAACACCAACAACAACACGACGAGTACACAGCGGCCACTCGGGTAACGGCACTGAAACAACCGACACTTTCAGAGACTTTCAAAAGGAAAGAGAAACTGCCCCAGAACAGTGAAAAGGCCAACACAATAACAGCCAAGATAGCTGAATTCATCGCGTTGGATGACCAGCCGTTATCTGTTACCTTTTTTTTCTCTTAATGCATTGCATAAAGATCGGATCGGGAAAAATCGGTATCGGCAGATTGTCAAAATCAAATGATCGGAATCGGATCGGGAGCAAAAAAAGGTGATCGGGACATCCCTACCCAGGATAATGAAATGGCGGCTTCACAAAACTTTTTGGGAGTTTTACGGGGCGTGGTTTGTAATCCGCCCAGCCAATCAGAAATAGGAACCTTTTTCTCCCACGAAAGCCCCTGCTCTCTAGCAGGGACGGAGAAGGGGGTGAAAAGGTTTAGTCCCGGCTCTTTTTGGTGTGAACGCGACATTTCGGAACTAAAGTGGGAAAAGTACTGCGGTGTGAACTATTGAGCTATAAAACCAAACTATCCTTCACAATGTCTGAGATTATTTATATCCCTCAAATAAAACGCACATCTCTAATGGGCACATCTCTTAGCTTTCCAATACCTCACAATATCATGATAGAATGGTGGCCTACATATAGATAGGCCTTATGTCATAACGTGTGTTCATAGCCCCCTCCTTTGTGTTACACCTCTCCTTGTCTATTTTTAATCTCAGAGAGAAATGAAACCTCCCAATCGTTCATGTAGAGGAATTTCCCTTGTAATTATAAAGGAACTAAACTAAAGGAACTCCACTCCATTAATCACCTTAAATATTATCAACATCATATGGATCCCAGTGTCCCTTTATAGATTCATTCACTAACTTCAAAACAACATATCATTTGCAAATCAACCTGGAACGTAACAACAACTGAACTACTGATGTATTGAAACCACATGATGTGGAACGCCAGCCCATAGTTTCAGGGACCATACTGCAATTGAATTATTACTTACTGTATTTTTCTTTTCTGTGCTGTAACTGGTTTTGACACCGTTACACTCTGCATGCCGTTGCCATGACGACGTGCATACTTTTGCACTTCTACCATCTGCTTAATCTGTTTGCCTGTTTGTGCCTTTCCTATCTGTACCACTCAGAGTTGGAGAAGTTTGCCCTGCGAACAATATCCCTCTTAGATTTCTGGAAATGAAAAAGCTTTATTTCCTGGCAAAGGTCTATTTTCTGATGTTTTTAGTTTAGTTATATTTAAACTCATTCCATTCTCTTTTAAGTACATCACCCTGCTTAAATGACCAGTTATTGTTGTGATTTTCACTTTGTGTCCATGCAAGGCTTGTGTTCTGTGCACTTGTTAGGTGTGTTTGTTGTGTAGTTCCCCTTTTGCATGCAGTACACATGGAGCTTTGCATACAAGAGATTAGCTAACCCTGCAGTCTGTAGAGGGACTCCAGAGAGGGAGGAGGAAGTGGAC
This sequence comes from Pseudochaenichthys georgianus, assembly GCF_902827115.2. Classification (NCBI taxonomy): domain Eukaryota; kingdom Metazoa; phylum Chordata; class Actinopteri; order Perciformes; family Channichthyidae; genus Pseudochaenichthys; species Pseudochaenichthys georgianus. Next base: position 22,333,301 of record NC_047520.1, on the reverse strand, counting down.
AGAAGAAGTAAGGGTGGACGATTGAGAGAGGATAGGAGTTGGTGTAGGAGGAAGGAGGCGGACTGAAGGGAAGTGAATAAGGTCTTAATTTGCCAAGTACCATGAGGAAAGAAAAGGAAAGAAACTCCCGATAGTAGTCGTACACTACAAAGGAATCTCTAACAAAGTGCTACACCACCATCTTCACTCACTTGACCTGCTGTGGGAGTAAAGGAGGCCTCTTCTTCACCAGACTAAGTCTCTCTATGTTCAGACTGGTGTGGAGGAAAACATTGCAAACAAAGGTGTCGACAATAATACAAAATGACCCAAACCTAACAGCTGGACCACACCGCTGCATTATAGATAATGAGTGCTTGGCAATAAAACCACAGACTGCTCGGCCAACCTTAATGGATTGCCTTCAGACTAGTCCACAGCGTGTCTACATGTTGTGTCTTGTTATCTTGCTGAGTCACCGGAGCGCTGGTTAGTCACAACAGCGTGTGCACAGTCACTGCACCAGGCTGGTGTGTGTCGAAGAGAAGAACACTCTCCATAAACCACTTTTCATTTGTGCCTTTACCATGACCTTAACAATAACTCACATTGGAGTATTTCCCAAGTCACACAGCACGTAAAGAAAACAGCTGTTGAGCTACTGAAGTCTTTTTTGATGAACTTTTAAGCTAACAGTTCAGATGTCAGTGTTGTCTGCTAGGCTAGTCCTTGCTTTTAAAGGGGGTTAGGGATGCTTCTCGTGATCTTTGTTGTATAGTTGTTGTGTGTCTCTGGGTCATAAAGTGGTTCTCTCCATTGTCACACTCGGGCCTCATCGTGTTCCAGTCCCACGCACACGCAGCGACAGAGTGCGGGCCGTGGTTCAGCTTCTGTCTGCAGTTCTGCTCCTGAACTCGCTGTAGCTAACACCGTCACAGGACCACATCCTGTCTTACAGCAGACTGCGTTGTCATTGGCAACATTGTGGAATAAACCAAAACAGCGTCACACCGAATGTAGTCAGGGTTAATATTAAGGTGTGGCTGGAAACAATAAAAAAAAGCTCACTTGAAACCTCGTAGGCTTTTTTTTAATCAAGTCTATTGATTGTTTGTCCGTTGGGTCACCGTCATGATTCTGACTGAGAGCAAACACTGGATACACGGAATGAAGGTCACGTCTGGATGTTCAGACACACCTGCGTGGATGCACAGGATGCTTCACTTCATGCTGCCTCTTCTTTCTGGGTCAGAGGGTTTTCACGTTTGTATTTATCAAAGCACGTAACAAAGCTACCAGTCCCAAACATGATCCACTCCTTTGGCTAGCAGACGTGATATACGTCTTTCTTGTCTTACATTTCAATCCAATAAAGCGAACGCCTCGAGCTGCATGTAAACAATGACTCGAATCGCTCTGTACAATGAAGTGATCCTTCGAGGCCACAGAGAATAATCCTACACTTTGAAGTTAGTCTCCACTTTAAAGTCCAACTGCTGATTATTTATGTTTTCTAATCAATCAGTTTACTTTCCTGCTTCACCCTTATCACACAAACTTAGCAACCAGGTGAACATAGTGAAGCGTTTGGCATCTAATGACAGCATCGTTTTCTCAGGAGTAGGTACAAAACAAATGGAGAGCTGCAAGACGATGAATACTCGATGTCCGATCATCAAGTGGACTAAAAGGCTTGCTAGCTTTAGCCACAATGAGCTGCTTGTTTTACAACAGACTATAACTCGGTTGAGAGGTGATGTCTTTTTTTTGCAAATGAATTCACTTTTTATAAAAATGTAAATGGTTGCGTTGTATGGCTGCAGACTGCTGGTGGTGAGCGTTGTACTGTTGGGATGTGCTTTGGACCCGTACAGTAAACGGACCCACCCATAGAGATGATCTGTCTGTGACTCAGCTGGTCTGGGTTAGCAGAGACTGCTCTTCCTGGCAGTCCTTCAGCCTGGTGGAGCAAACACTGTGTGTGTGTGTGTGTGTGTGTGTGTGTGTGTGTGTGTGTGTGTGTGTGTGTGTGTGTGTGTGTGTGTGTGTGTGTGTGTGTGTGTGTGTGTGTGTGTGTGTGTGTGTGTGTGTGTGTGTGTGTGTGTGTGTGTGTGTGTGTGTGTGGTGTGTGTGTGTGTGTGTGTGTGTGTGTGTGTGTGTGTGTGTGTGTGTGTGTGTGTGTGTGTGTGTGTGTGTGTGTGTGTGTGTGTGTGTGTGTGTGTGTGTGTGTGTGTGTGTGTGTGTGTGTGTGTGTGTGTGTGTGTGTGTGTGTGTGTGTGTGTGTGTGTGTGTGTGTGTGTGTGTGTGTGTGTGTGTGTGTGTGTGTGTGTGTGGCTCCAACCCAACCCTAGAGCAGTGAAGGCATCACATGTCACTTGTTAGACACTTTTATCCAAAGCGACTTCCATACAGTCAGCACTGTGGGCAGGAGCCATTTGGGTGAAGAGTCTCAGGGACACAACCACATGCTGACTGCAGTGGGGTTTGAACCTGTGACCCCTGATCTCAACGCACGACCCATTGCACCACACGCCTCCCTATTCAGGCCTTCAGAAAGCAGATATCCTCTGATTCCTGAAGGGGTTCTCTGGAAACCATGACAACACACCGGAACATGTCGAGGTTGCAATGCAGTGTAACACATCAACACGTATTTTAGGCCCAAACTGCCTTCTTTTTTACATTGTGTTCAAACTGCCAATCAAACTCTTGTTGTGTGGAGAACAAGCTTCCTGCTGTCACACCTTTGCACGTTGGTCCAATGGATGTGTGAAGACAAGTTAAACAAAGTTAACCATTCAAATGGTTGGATGCAGCCTCTGACTGTTAAAGTATGGCTCTTTGACTCCTCCTAGAAAGGTTTCAAGACGATGTAGAACATCTGTGTCGGGGCTGAACCGTGCATGTTTGACTGGTTTGGTATCGGCTAAAGGATATATTGTTTTACTCTACCCTTCTGTGTTTCTTTGGACTTCAGCCAGTTGTGGCAAAGCTGCTTCCTTTAAGACGGCCTTTGTGCAAGAATGTTACTGCATATTTGATGGGACCTTTTATCTCTCCTCTCTCTCTTCACTTCCATGGCAGCTGCCTTCTCATCTCAGTCGTGTGAGAAAGAGTAGACAGTTGTCAGGTCAAAGATCTCTGCAGCCACCTCAGTAGTCCCACTGCTTTGGTCCCACACTTTCCAACAGAGTGGTACGTCTCTCTAGCTGTCTGCATCTCAACTTAAATTCATCGAGCGTCTGTTATTTAATGTCATAACCTGGACCTGGTCAAGTTGCAAGTTTGAAGGCTACAGATTTTAATTTCTACATTTTTTTATTTCTTAAACTTCTGAGTTTGTAGCCCGAGTGTGCACTGGGCACCTGTATCATTGAGGTACACGAGGGACTGCATGTGCCCAGTATTACATGACTGGGATGATATCCAAAACCTTGATCAGGACACCCTTAAAGCATCCTTCCTTAGGGCTGATGGAGCATGGCCAAGCACCTATAAGCGATTACACAACGTATGTTTGTTTCTGAGTGTCACAGAATATTAGCATGACTTGACTTGATGTGATTTGTAGCTTCAGCTTGACTTTGTTTTCCCACATTATGCCTGATATGTGAATGCACCAAATGACACCAATCACAAACACCTATTTTAAATCATAGCAACAAGAACTTCATTAGTCGAATGATGTCTGTGGGTAATACAATGTGCAAAACAGGTTAGACAATACAGTGGGTCTATAAGTTCTATTGACTTATATTAATGACTTTTGTTGATAATAATTGAGTGGTTTCCATGATACAAACACCAACATCCACCGAACTGGGAGAAAACTATACAAAGAACCTGTGAGAAAGTGTTTTGTAGAAGAATAGTCTCATTTCAATAGAGACACGAGTGCTGATGTCAGCGTGTTGAGCGGTGCCTGAGTGAGGCCCCATGTTACGCATCTGGAAGCGTTGCTGCTTGCATTTCCCTTTCTTGGTTCTACGGTCTACTTGCCGAGCTGCCTGTGTTGGTGCGTTTCTCTTCAAGGGTTAAGAGACTTTACTGAAGCCTTGCTTATCAGGGGTTAGTTAGAGAGGTCAGCGGGTCAGCAGTGACGTCAAGGTCTCGAGTGGATCCTCCCCCCCCCCCCCCTGCATCGTGACCTGTAATTAGACACAGTGCTGTGCTTTGAGTGGCCAATCCTCCCAGGTTGTGCTTATCCTCTGAAATCCTTCAGTACTCCTTCAGGCTGTATGACCTGCTTTCATAGTTACAGTTATTACTTCTTTGTTTCACAGTTTGGAAAAGTGGTGAACCGAATGTAATGTAAAAATGCTGTTCAGGTAAATCAGTGAAGAACAGATATATTTTTCAAATAGGTGCTACATTACATTACATGTCATTTGTTAGACGCTTTTATCCACTCAGCACTGTGGGCAATCCCCACAGGAGCAATTTGGGGCGTTGTGTCCCAGGGACACAACGACATGCTGACTGCAGTGGGACTCGAACTTGCTATCCCCTGATTCAAAGTCCAGCACTCTACCCACTGAGCCACAGCCGCCCCTGTTACTGAACTAAACAATCCTAATTTCAAAAACAAGGTAATTAAATAGCTTTTTCTGGAGCTTTCATTCATATCTCACGGTCTGCATCAGCTGATGCAGTTTGCTCAGGAAATTGATCTGTTAATAAGTTAACCATTTAAAGTGAGCTGTTCATTTATCTTCATGGCAAGTGAGCATCCAATGTATTCACTGATGAAGTGAAAGGTCTGGGCAGGGGCGCCCCCAGGGATTGTGAAAATATATCACATTGGGCCCCACCACCAGGCACAGGCCACTTTGTTTATGAATTACCTCAAGGGCCGTACCAAATGGTCTAGCGGTCCGTATACGGCCCGGGGGCCGGAGGTTCCCCACCCCTGCTTTAATATAATAACATTAGTATTAATATCATAACCAAAATGTCAGTGATTAACATTTTGTTTACAGACTCATCACTAAATGCTTCAAACTGTCCATCATCCTAAATAGAGTAAAAGCAGTTTTTTGTTTTATATAGATCATTGGCTATGTGGGAAAATACTGTGTTTGAAATGTATAATTTAAATTAGATGTTAGCTTTTTTATATATATATATATATATATATATATATATTGTATTCCAGTCTCCCTTCAGATATGTTAAGTGGCATTCAACACAATGCTGCTCACCTCCTTCAGTTTGGAGAAAAGCTGGTTCAGGTTCAGCCTTCTGGGGGGACAGGGCTGCTGAGCCTAAAGATGGATCTGTTGGACCTGGCACCAGGGGGAGGGACAACTGAGTTAGTATGAATAGGCGCTAAAAATGTTCCGGCATTTATTAAAGGTAAGGTAGGTAAGAATGGAGAAACCAGCTCGAGTGCGCTAGAATTTGAAAGTACACAACCGAAAAAAATCTGCCCCTTCCTTCAGACTTCCTCACAGAGCCCCTCCTCCCCTCCACTCATGGACCACACCCACCTTTTCTTGTGAAAAACTGGGTGACATACTGTCGCCCTTTAGTCCCTCTCTATTGTCTTTCTCTCCTTTCTCTTCTTTTCTTAGAGCCTGACTTTGTTGGTCGTTGAAACATGGTACTACACAGTATGTATGCTAAGTACTAGCATCTCTCCTCGCATGCTTTCACTAAAAGGAAAACGCATTTTACACAATCATAACGGTGTGACTAATGCCTCCACGCAAGAAAACAACTAAAAAGGACAACGTTTTGGAAACTTTATCCGCAGAAGATTGGCCACCGCTGTCTCAACCTGGCCTTGCTCCCGACACGGAACACGAGGCGGGAGAAGAGCTGTTGCAGCAGGATACATCCTCAGGTGGAATCCTGAGTGCAATCAACAATTTAAAGAAAGACCTGAAGGAAGACTTTGCATCAAAATGTAATACAATGATACACTCAATACAATCTATCGAAGGCGAACTAAAACAAAACAATGGCCGATTAACGGAGGCTGAGGAGCGGCTTGGAGCAGGGGAAGGCGATGCCTCAGTGCTGAATAAAACAACGAAACAGCTGAGACAACAGGTGGAAAGCTTGGAGGCGAAAATGGAAGATCTGGAAAATCGTAGCCGCAGATCTAATGTGCGACTGATAGGCTTGCCCGAAAACGCCGAAGGGAAGGATGCATGCACCTTTCTGGAAAAATGGATCCCTGAAATTCTGGGTGCCGGTTCGTTTGCAGCATCTGGCAGACCGAAGCCAAACGCACCGCCTCGAGCACTTCTGATTCAGTACTTAAACTACAAGGACAAAACCAAAGTGATGTCGGCTGCATATGAAAAGGGTCAAATCCACTTTGACAAACATCATCTGCTCCCTGATCTCACGGAGAATTGTAAGTGGCTACTGCCTGAGATCGAATGCTGTGGTTTTATTAAATGTGCCAACTGCTAGGACTGTCTTAGGGAAGACAGCTCTTAGATGCGCAGCTCCTCTGTCTTGGAATAGTCTGCAAATTAAATGGAAACTGAACAATCTGGTGCCACTAAATGTTTTTAAAGCTCGGTTGGATGCTAGTCAATCAGAAGCTGTTGGTACCTGTTTATGTGGATAATTATGTAAACGATGCTGTATGATGTCCTTTTGTTGTTCGGTTTATGTTTTATGTTTCATGTGGAACTACTTGAGCAGGTCTCCCTTGGAAAAGAGATCAATGATCTCAATGGGATTTATCTGTATAAATAAACAGGGTTCGTACGGTCATTGAAAACCTGGAAAAGTCATGGAAATTGAAAATGCAAATTCCAGGCCCTGGAAAAGTTATGGAAAACAATATTGTTCCCAAAGTTTTGGAAACGTCATGGAAATGTAACTAAAGTTGCGTCAAATATAATTTACATTTAATCTAATCGCTGAAATAATCTGCGGTCGCGAGCTATTATGTGCCATCATGACGCGCATGGTGTTATTTTTTAATATATGAAGTGCGAGCTGTGTGCTCGAGTCTTCCTGCCTGGAACCGCTGTTAGAACGGGCCGTTCAGGTATTCAGAGCAGAGCGGCAGAGCGTGATGGGAACTGGAACGTTTTTCTGTCGCAATATCATTTAAGGAATCGTTGAGCTAGCTAGCTAGCATACATTGTCACTATCTGCTAACGTTAGCTTTAGCCTTCGTTTTCTAATAGTTTTTTTCATAGGCTATAAACAGGTGGTATAAGTATAGATCTTGTACTTGATTAAAAGTAGAAGTACTCAGATCGTGTACTTTAGTAGAAGTAGGCTACTCAGATCTTGTACTTAATAAAAGTAGAAGTACTCAGATCTTGTACTTTAATAAAAATAGAAGTACTCAGATCTTGTACTTGATTAAAAGTAGAAGTACCAGAGCGTAGCAATACTCTGTTTCAGTAAAAGTCCTGCATTCAAAATGTTACTCAAGTGAAAGTAGAAAAGTATTCTCATCAAAATATAGTGAAAGTAGCGACAGTAAAAGTAGTCGTTGTGAAGATTGGTCCATTTCAGAATAAAATATATGATATGTTTTATAATGATTGATCATGAAAGTGTTCTCAAAGCTGGTGAAGGTGCAGCTAGTCTGAAGTACTTTGTAGACTGCAGGGTAGCTGGTGGATTTACTCCAGGTGGAACTAAAGTCTGATTTAACACTTGATTAGATTTCACATCATTCATCCACATCTGTAATGTAACTAAAGGGATTAAATACATGTAGTGGAGTAGAAGTACACCATGTACCTCTGAACTGCAGTGGAGTCGAAGTACACCATGTACCTCTGAACTGGCGTGGAGTCGAAGTACACCATGTACCTCTGAACTGTAGTGAGTAGAAGTACACCATGTACCTCTGAACTGTAGTGGAGTAGAAGTACACCATGTACCTTTGAACTGTAGTGAGTAGAAGTACACCATGTACCTCTGAACTGTAGTGGAGTCAAAGTACACCATGTACCTCTGAACTGTAGTGGAGTCGAAGTACACCATGTACCTCTGAACTGTAGTGGAGTCAAAGTACACCATGTACCGCTGAACTGTAGCGGAGTCGAAGTACACCATGTACCTCTGAACTGTAGAGGAGTAGAAGTACAAAGTAGCAAAACATTGAAATACTTAATAAAGTATCTCAAAATTGTACCCCCGTATAGTACTTGTTGAATTTATGAACTTAGTTACACCACTGGCTATAAAGATAGAAAGACTAAGCCTTGCACAGAGGCATGAAAATACATTTTCAAAATGCTCAACAGTGCTGCCAGAATTATAAACTGACTGCTACACAATTAAAATAAATGCTTTTATATATTTCTATTAGATGTGACTCTTTGGCGTTGCTGTTATTACCTGCTGCTTTAGTTGTTCTGACTGCTAACATTATCTGTTATTCATTATTTTAAAGCCGATATTCCGTGGGGTCGGTCAGGGCTCGGATCCTTGTCACCTTTTTCATACCTGATGACTTTGCCTCCCTGACTACAGTTGCTTCAGCGTGTAGAAGCTAGTAAGCCTACTATTGGATTTGTTTTAGATAGGCACAACATGTTTCATATGCAGACCTTATTTTCCTGTTACATGTTCAAATAAACCATTTTCAGTGGAGATTTTTGTTTGGTCATGGAAAATGAGGTAAAGGTCATTGAGAAGTTATGGAAAAGTCATGGAAAATCATTGGTGAAAAAGTGTATGAACCCTGAATAAAGGTTTGAAATTAAATGAAATCATACAGGATAATGTTTTTCCATGACGTCGCCAAGGAGACGGATAAAAAGCGCAGGGCCTACGATGGAGTTAAAACGAGGTGCAGAGACATGGGTCTGCGGTACGGAATACAATATCATTCTCTTTCCGAGTGACGCATGACGGCAACTCTCACCTCTTCACCTCTCCTACGGATGTACACACGTTCCTGGAAAAGATCCAGGAGAGGCCCAGAGACTGAACAGTTCTGTGAAAGCACCTGGTGAGATTACCATAAAGAATGGCCTGCAGTACTTGTTACTGTAAAGCAGGGGTGGGGAACCTCCGGCCCCCGGGCCGTATACGGCCCGTGAGACCATTTGGTGTGGCCCTCAAGGTAATTTATAAACACACGCAAAAAAGAAAAAAATTAAAGAAATCTAGACCGCAAAATAATTAAACAAGTGAGTGCCTGTTTTTCCTGGCCAAGGTCCTTGAACACAACACAAGCCTAACGTGTCATCACGTGGTATATGTCTCGTCTGAGAGGGGTGTAGTTCTGACGGAGAGCACCAGAACACAGCTCCGCTCCGGCACTTCCAAAAATTGCAGTACCCATAAGGAGCCGTACACATGCTGTAGTTTTTGCGTGGCTGTGTCTTTAGTTGAAAGCCCAGTGGCGATCTGTCATACTGATCATACAGTCAATAACTTTGTTGTTATTAGCATCTGGTTAGCTAGCTATGCTAACGAATATAAGAAGCTTTTTCTACAACCAGTGAGGTAAAGGCACATCTTTATATGATCATTATAGTTATAAAATACTATATGACAGTAAAAAAAAGTTATTAATAAACAAGAATACAGTTTGAAAGGGGAGTGATTTGTAAAATATCCATAAAGAAAAAGAAAATCTATTTACAGTTCTGTTTCATATGGGTGTTGAGAGATGTATCCATAGATCTCCTAATTTTGCTCTCAAAGTGCACCACATTGATGCTTTTAACTTCAACATTTAAAAAATTGCACATCATGAAAGAAAGGTGAAATGAGTGGGCTGTGATTTTAGTATTTTTAAGCAGAGGTCAATCATTTGTACGGCCCTCGGAGGATGTTGAAAACATTGAAATGGCCCTTGAGAGGAAAAAGGTTCCCCACCCCTGCTGTAAAGGGACTAAATCTGCTATATACACTGTCAAAGTAAAGTGTTGTCTTTGCAGTATTTAGCAGTAATAATATGTATGTAGGCTATACACTGGTATATCTGTTTACAGGTATTATATTACGCTGTTGAAGAAGTGTGTTTTCTGTTATTGATACTGTTAAGAATAAGTTCTGTCCTTGAACGGTTAAATCTAAGTTATGCCTTTACACTCCCAAATTCACATTTTATATAATTTTCATTAGATATAAAATGATAATAATCTACATTTTAGATCCTAGCAATGGCAGCATGCTGCCTCGTGAATTAAAACATCGACAAGTTAAAGTGAAATATTTTATAGAAGAGTTTTGTTTTATTCATTCCCTTTGTTACCATTTCTATAATTTGTATGGAAATTAGGGCGCAGCGACACTTTAGGGACTTGTTTGTGGACATTATTCTGTTCCTCAGTTTGGTGGACCGCATAGCTCCATGATCCATGATGAGTCTTTAGGAGGGAAAGGGATGCTCATCGTTTGAGCAAAGGGAGGGGTGAGGTTCGTTTGGGGAATTCCACATGGGGTGTTTGGTTTAATTTGTTTTATGTCATGATGTTTATTTTCTGTTCATATTGCGCTCAGCAAATGGGGTCGTGTTCAGCAGTCTGATAGGCAGTTTGATTTCAGTCAGGTGTTTCTTCTAAATACTGTTGTATTTTTGTTTAGATAACAGAATATGACTTCCAATACAGAATTTAAGATAACTTCATGGAATGTACGTGGGCTCAATAAAAGGTCGAAACTCAAGCAAGTGTTAAATAGAGCTAAGAGGTTGAATTCCAAAATACTGCTTTTACAGGAATCGCATTTGCCACAATGTGATATTCATAAGATCCAGAGAAGACGGAATGGGCAGGTCATCGCGGCCTCCTATTCTTCCCATGCTAGAGGGATGTTAACTCTTATACATACATCCATTCCTTTGAACATAATTAGGACTATCTCCGACCCAAGAGGCAGATATTTCCTCATTCACGGACCCTTCTTACAGAAACCTTAATATTGTCAATATAGACGGCCCTAATGAGGATGTTCCCTTCTTCTTCAAAAAAACGGTTTCAACTTTATCCTCCCTCCCAGGCCATTATATCATAGGGGGGTCTTCAATTGTGCACGAGAGCCCAGTATAGACGGATCAAGGGGGACAGACCTGTCTCACACACAAACAAGGAAAACCCTTAAACAACTGATCCAGGGTTTTAATTTGTGTGAAGTTTGGAGGTCATTGAAAGCAGCTACAGAGAATATTCTTGTGTTTCCGCCGCTCACCAAACACACTCACGTATAGACTATTTCCTGGTTTCTATGGGTCTTAGGTCAAGGATTACAACATGTTGGTATGACAGGAGGATCCTCTCTGACCATTCACCAATTTCATTATTGTTTAATAACTCTGATCTTGTTATGAATCGGCGACAGGATAGAACATTTGTTGAATTTGTAGGAATACATATTGACCTCTACTTTAGCATGAATACTAACGAAACCTCTCCAACTGTACGCTGGGAAGCGTTTACGGCATACATTAGGGGCATGATTATTAGCTATGCTAGCTCACAGAACAAAGCCTTTAAATCCAAATTAAATTCACTGGAGGGTTGTATTAAAGGTTTGGAGGATAGGATTGTTACCCAAGATTCCCCAGAACTGCAAGCAGAACTTTTGGTCCTAAGGACTTGATATAGTGAATTATCGAGTAACCAGACAGCTGCTAGCTTACTAAGATTAAAACAAAGCTACTACGATCAGGGAGAAAAGGCGGGCAAAATATTGGCTTGGCGTATTAAAGAATTGCAATCTGAAAGGGCTATCAACAGCATTAAAACAAATGGTCAATTAACAAATGACCCTGCAGAAATAAATAGTGCTTTTAAAATGTTTTATGAAAAACGTAATACATCCGAACATGAAGATTCAGGCCAACAGGAACACTTTCTAAGTTCATTAGTTTTCCCCACTATTTCAACTGATTCAAAAGGAAGACTAGACCATATCATAGGAACTGACGAGCTTTCAGAAGCCATAACCAGCATGACGGGGAGGCGGCTGGTCCAGATGGGCTTCCTGTAGAAATCTAGAAACAATTTAAAGATGAGCTACTACAACCTCTTTAGATATGCTGTTGGAGTCATACGGAAAGGAGGACCTGCCACCATCTCTTAGAGGGGCACTAATCACTCTGATGCTAAGACCAGGAAAGGACCCCACTGACTGTGCATCGTAAAGACCAATCTCACTGCTTAATACAGATAGCAACATGTTATGCAAGACGTTGTCGAGAGACGCCTAAACAAACTACTGCCTGCCATGATTAAAGATGATCTAAATGGTTTTATTCAGGGAAGGCAAGCTTCTCATAATGTTACTAAATATTCTTTATGAAAAAAGAGGGTCACCTAACATGGCACTGCTGTCCTTAGACGCAGAGAAGGCCTTCGACCAAATTGAGTGGAAGTATTTGTTTGAAGTGTTGGAGAGGTTTGGAAGAGGAGACGGCTTTCTCAAATGGATCAGGAGGATATAAGAACCCAACAGCTGGAGTGGTGACAAATAATATGACTTCTACATCCTTCTCATTGTACAGATCTATACGTCAGGCTGCCCCCTCTCCCCATTGCTGTTTGTGTTAGCAATGGAGCCATTTGCCATGGCTATTAGAGACTCTCCATCTGTATCTTGGTTCTCAGACGGTGACTTGGATCATCTTCATGCGGACGATGTTGTTCTTTTTTTATCAAATCTCCTTAATCGGTCGTGTTAACATCTTAAATATGAATACATTAGCCAAATGTCTCTATTTGTTTCAATCAATCCCCTTACCCCCACCCGAGTCATTTTTTCAAAGATTTAAGAAAATATTTCCCGACTTTATCTGGAATAATAGACGCTCTAGGCTCCGTTTGACCCTACTCTACTTGCCTTATGACAGAGGGGGTCTAAAACTGGCCAACCTACGCTGGTACTATTGGGCAGCACAACTGAGAGCAGCCATGTGCTACTTCTCCCCAGAGGAAGCTCCAGCGCGGGTCAAGATTGAAGCATGCTCAGCTCAAGGGTTATCGCTTAGTAGCTATCTTTATTCTTCTGAGCCAAAGAAGCTAGGGAAAAACACAAAAACCCCTTTCTAAGAAATACCATACACATCTGGCATGAGGTCCAACGACATATAGGGGACACCCCCCACTGTCAGGTTTCACCCCCATATGGGGCAATAGTTCATTTATACCTGGTAGAGAAGATGCTGGTTTTAAGACTTGGACGAACAAGGGATTAAGCAGGATTACCGATTTGTACAATGATGGAAAATTAATGTCATTTACTGAAATACAAGAAAAGTATGATATTCCTTCTAAGCACTTCTTTAAGTTTTTACAAATAAGACATTTTATCTGTATCTCAAAACCGCTCACTTACTCAGCCACCTCTCTCAATGTTGGAAGACATTACAGTTAAACACTGGCTAGAGGCCAGCTGTCGCTGCTCGATAAAAGCTTTGTAGACAAGTCACCTGCATCTTCAGAAGATAAACTAAAAGCTGGAGGCTTGATTTACAAGAGGAAGTCTCTGGAAAGGAATGGTCTGAAGTGTGCCTGAAGGCTCAAACACAAACAATCAACACACGGCTTAAGTTGATGCAATACATTTGGATTTTAAGAACGTATATAACGCCATCACTTTAATCCCAATACCCCGGACACCTGCTTTAATGTACGATGCTAAAGGATCATGCGTTCACTGTTTGTGGGAATGTGATGTGGTAATAGTTTTTGGAAGGAGGCTCTTAACACGATTAGATAACACAACTGAAAATCCCTTGTCAGCCAAAGTTGTGCATCCTGGGTATTTGTCCAAAAGACTTCTAAGAAGAGTGAGAGTGCACTTATAGACGTGTGTCTTTCACAAGCTAAGAGGGCAATAGCTATAGAATGGACAAATGTGAACAAACCTAGTATAAATAAATATATTAAGGATCTGTCAGCATGTGTCGCTTTAGAAAAACTAACATACATTACTAAATACATACATACATACATACATACATACATACATACATAAATTACTAAAGGAAAGCTTTCTGGGGGAGCTTCATGGAGTTTCTGAAAAATAATGTTTGTAATGATTAATAACACCAAAGACCGGGGCAACGGGAATACGATTCTACAGTGTGGTCGCCCACGTCATATTCTCTCAAATGTTTGTTCGGTATCATCTGTGTACTGACTGTATCTGCCACCTAGACTGACCATGTATGTATGTGTAATGTTCGTTATTTTATGTATTTGTAACGTCCGTATTTGAAAACTTCAATACAAATATTGTTAAAAAAAGAAATAAAAAAGAACTTTGAAATATAACCTTCCTATTTCACCATAACTGAATTGAACCACTAGTGGACAGGGACCCTAAGGCCAGCTGTGAATTGTCTCAGCTGGATTTTGACAGTGTAAACTAAAGGAGTCAGCGCTTAAACCGGAAGGATCTTAGTTCTCATGTCATGCTGCCCTCCTTATCCTCATGTCTGTTTAAAGTCAGTGTCCTGCTGTCTGTCCGTTCCACAGCACATGCTTTTCCCATGATGCTCGTAGTGAGTCTGGCTTTGTTACAACAGCTTCCAGGACGTTTTGTAGAAATACCTTCTGAAGAATAAAAAGGGAAGCGAAAGGCTGTGTTCAACTCAAACAGGCTGTTTAAGCCTTAAGAAGGTCTTTTCCAATCAGGCGTTCACGCTGTCATGACCTCCTGATGGCAAAGGCGAAGAGGCTTTCTGTCTTTGAACGTGGCAGGATTGTTGAGCTGCGCCAGCAAGCCTCTCGCACACACCATCCCTGCCGAGGTTTGAAGCAGTAAGACGGTCATTTTACATTTCCCAAAAGATCCTGAGGCTTACAGGACAAGTGGTAGACCCAAACAAATCTCACCTGCTCCGAGCCGAAAGATCCTACGGGCTGTCCGTGAACACACAGGCCAAAACTCGATCAAAATTAATAATGTAATAACCTTAAGACGGAATCTGCGAGAGAAGGGCTTAAAGAAAATGCCTCACCATCAAGCATTCCTAAACTAATGTTGAAGTTATCAACAACAACGGTGGGGCTACTCACTACTGAGTTTATTTTTGACACTTTAAAGGGCCCATGTCGTGCTCTTCCGGTTATGACCCGTCCCCTTGTTGTTATGAAGGTCTTTCTGCATGTGAACGCTCTGCAGAGTCACACACCCTCAAAGTGCACCCTGTAGGGAGTACAACTCTAACACAGAGAAGACCTGTCTGCGCTGCCCCAGAACGCCTCGTTGGACATTTCTCTTTTTCCATCGTTTACTTCCTGGGTACAGTGACGTGGAGCTCCTCACACACACACTCTCTCAGCAGTGAAACTGTGACGGGGGGGGGGGGGGTTGCGGGTGCTAGTGGAGCCTCGCAGATGGGGGTTAAACAGTCTCGCAGACCCCACGCAGCAAGCAGGAAGTGAACCCAGCTCACACTGTCCGCTCCTCGCAGCAGCGAGCCGTGCAACGTCCCGCCAACACGGCCCCCAGACCCCACGCAGCATTCTCATCTGTTTGTCCTTACTGGTGTCATTTTCTGGTTGCTAACAAACGCCATTGTAACACACTGATGTTCCGCTGTAACGGTGGTGGACCATAGTGGTAGACCAATCAGAGCACAGTGGGCTCACAGGGAGGGGGGGGCCAGGAGCTTCAACAAGCCGTGTAGCACAGAGAGTGAATACACAGACTATACAGAGACGCTGTGAGAAACCAATGTGAGTTTGGAACATTGAACAATGTGAATCTATTCTAGTAGAGCTCAACACTGGAACTATGATCAGTAGAAATGGCCGTGACATGGGACCTTTAAGTTCTTTTTGTTCCTTCTTTTTTTAACTATGGTCATACACTTTTGATTAGCTAATGAATAGACCCTCCAGAAAAACGCGGGCAAAAATCCTTGATTATGCGGGCAAACATGCGGGGTTTTATGTGATTTTATGCGGTGAAATTGCGGGGAGTTGCGAAATATGCGGAAAAAATAAATATTGGGCTGTCTTATTTATTTATTCTCTCTCACACACAACCTGCCACTAACGTTAAACCCCTTTACTATTCAATTAAACACATTCAATGTGTATTTATTTTAATCACACTCTCTCTCTCTCTCACACACACACACACACACACACACACACACACACACACACACACACACACACACACACACACACACACACACACACACACACACACACACACACACACACACACACTTCTCCGCCTCATTCTGTTTTCATTACTCGTTCGTTATCTGACCAGCTTCAGTCTTGTAGGCTTCTCACTTCGTTCCTTGTAGCCCTCGAAAGGGTTTTGGAGGCCGATGCCTCGGTGAACGTGAGTTGTTTGGCTTTCTTGTCCGCAGCAGCAGAAAGCATGTTCGAATGTTTGAATGAATCAAAGTGGGTCGTCACCGTCGATCTTCTTTTATG
The DNA here is from genome assembly GCF_902827115.2 of Pseudochaenichthys georgianus. Taxonomy (NCBI): domain Eukaryota; kingdom Metazoa; phylum Chordata; class Actinopteri; order Perciformes; family Channichthyidae; genus Pseudochaenichthys; species Pseudochaenichthys georgianus. The sequence goes on along the minus strand of NC_047520.1, from coordinate 22,316,979 downwards.
CTCCAACACAGTTGCACGGGGTGCAGAATAGTTTCCCCCCACTTTCGTGCAAGACATCGGGGAACTGCTTTGCCCGGTCTTTAGCAGAAATGTTCGTCGGTAAACGAGATGGATTAGACGTTTTCATCTTGGTGTTTTCTCTCTCGTGTGAGCTCCACACGTTCACTCTACGGTGTTGTTTACCTTCTGTGATGCGCGAGCTGATGACGTTGCGTCAACATCATCATCATCACTTCACGTCAAGCGGAGTTAACTTTTTTTTTTTCTCAACTTTGTGTGGAAAAATGCGGAGATTATGCGGCCTTTTGATAAATATGCGGCCTTTTAAAAATCTGCGCTATTTTGCTGATTATGCGGTAAATTCTGCGATCGCAGAATCGCGTTTTTCTGGAGGGTCTAAATGAACAGCCTGTAAGAGTTTAAAATTCAGTTTTCAATAACCTTTATCTACTCTATGTTTGGTCTCTTGCTTCTGTTTCTTCTTTGTGCATTTTGAAGCTCCACTTACAACTTGGTTACAATCCACGAGTGTGAAATGGGAATTCTTGTAATTTCCCCTCCGGTCTTAAGATTTTGTTCAGGAGTGTATTTAATGTACTGGTTAAGTTTCCGTGGTGAGCCATCGGGGCCAGCAAGACCTTCTCCTTCACTGAGTAAACTTTAAAGGGGACCTATCATGCAAAATGCACTTGTTGATGTCTTTTATACATAAATGTGTCCCCGGTGTGTCGGGGAACTCACGCAGCGCCAGAAAATAAAACCCTCTCTCCAAATCTCTTAAAACGGGGCTACAACGGAGCTGATCCAGATGTGCGTCTGATATGACGTAATATCGGCGGCAGACCCACAGCACTATCAGAAACAATGCCCGACTGTTTTGGACGTAATATGGTCGGTGTTTACATTAGCATCGCTAACACTCGGAGCAGAGTTCCCGTTAGAATATTTTTTCGCCGGTCAACATCTCCGTTAAAGTTTAAATCTTCCGGACAAAATGAGAAAAGTGCCGATCAAAGGTCTTTTTTGTTATTTATTGAGCTTTAAAACAAATTGATATTATTCGATATTAAACTAATTCTAGTAGATTAACTACATTATTCAAACGTGTTCAGTAATTTACAATAACACGGGAATAATAAACGGAGCGCTCACCCTCTCCTGACAGCCCGTCAGTCTCATGCAGCTCGAGGATCAGTAATGAGTGACCCGACAGTCAAACTAAACATATCTATAACTAGTTACGGTAGTTTGAGAGGTCATTAAAATAGCTACGTGTGATATTCTAACCTGAAGTGTGTGTTTTGTCCGCTCACCGCTGCATGTGATCATGCAGAGCTGCGTGTCGACTCGTCAGAAGCAGCTGACCTCTCTCTCCCGTCAGATTAGACTTCACTCGCGTTTATGTCCATATCGATCAGATCCAGCTAGTTCTAGCTAATGATAGGACTACCTGCTTATTAAAAGACACCTAAACAATAAGCGTCGCTATGCAACCGGGTGAGGCCACAAAGTATAGCGCAGCATTATGCATTTGTTTACATGCCCACCGGAACCCCGAGGCATTGCCAACAGATCAACGCACAATCAACCCATCCAGGACATCTCTTTCTCCACATTAAGTGTTCGACATTAGAGTTGACTATTCTTGTCTGTCACATACTCTTTTGTCCGTCACACAAGTGGCTCAGAGCTAACCTGTACTGAAGAGAGCATGTGTGTGAAGAAGCAGGAAATAAAAGGAACTCACCTTGTGGTATAACCGGCAAGAGAGAAAGCCTTTGAGCTCCAGACTGTTTCAGAGAGAATCCTTGATCTAATAATCCTTGCGTTTCATCACCGCAGCATTTTAGACTATCTGCCGGGTCCCGCATGAGCCGGCATAGATGAGAGACATGCGTCACTTCCGGGCAAAAAGTACGGCTCCGCCCACTTTTGGGGGAAAACAAAGCTGTCATTTGAATAGCGGTCGATGTAAATTCTGACGTTTTTGCCAATCCGATCAGAAATGTAAGAAAACCGTGGATCTTTGGATTTTCAAAGAGCCGGTTACGATGGCCAGACAGGCAAACAATTACATTAAATCATTGGAAATCGACGATCGAGCTCGATATATAGCAGTAGGCTATCGATGGATAGACTGGACTTCAACGTTAGCTTCCATGGTGATGGAACGGGACTTATCATTGGAACTGAAAACACAGGTCCTCTGTACAACAGAGTAACTGAACTGTTCTTGAGGAGGGATTTGGTGTAGAGATAATCAAACGTATTGGTGAGGATATTATAATGACTTTTATTTAAAAAGATTATATTGTCTTGTAATTTTGTGGAGTACATTTTGAAGCATTTCTGCATTTCTGTGGCTGCAGTGAAAAGACACTTGTTGCATTATGTTATTTGGGTTTCTTCCTTTAGTAATGGCATTCATTGTGCTTCATTAGATACCCGTCTGTGATGCAGCACCCTGTTATACTGCGTTTCTGTATGAATGGTTTCTATAGCTGTGACGTCATAGTGATGGCATTACGAGTAGGGATGCCAGCGATTATTCGATTATTCGAATATTCGTTACAGTCTCCATAATCGAATATTATTTTTAAAAATCGATTTTATTTATATATTTTTTTTTTATTATTTAAAATTTTTTTATTATTATTTATGTTTTTTTTTTTTTTTCTGGCTTAGTTTCAACCAAAATATATATATAAATATATATATGCTAATAATAGTAATAGTATTAATAATTGTAAATGGCCATTGGTCACACCACCAGTTTGTTTTACTGTAAACTTGGAGGAAGCCTGCGCAGAGCAGACTGCTGCTGCAGCAGCTACACACCGACCCCACCCCCGCCCCCCCTCTCTCGTGCGACTAAAGATGAACAAAGCGGCAGGTAAAAAGAGTTCCTCCTCGTGGAACTACTTCGAACTTACAAGTCCAAAGGAAGTTAAATGCAAGCTCTGCGAAAAGACGTTGGTCTATCACAACTCAACCTCAACAATGCGTTCGCATTTGAGTGCGAAGCCAGGGCTGCCGAATAATCGATTTTGATCATGGTCAGTTTCTGGCAACCCTAATTACGAGGTGGATTTATTCAGGTAGGACACTACTGAAGGCCTAGCTGTGAAATGCATGGCCCGCTACTGTTACGTTTAGGGAATACATGGGTCATTGCAAGGTGCTCACAAGTATAGTATTACTGTACTATTGTGTGTATGCATGTGTTGTGCAGCAAATATGTTTGTAGTAGAAATAAGTTCCATCCAAACCATCCCTCTGTTTTTAAACTAAACTAAAGCTCTCAGATGTGTAGTTTTCTGCAACAACAAAAACAGAGGTTAGACAACCCCTCCATCCCCCAGAGCACGCACACACACACACACACACACACACACACACACACACACACACACACACACACACACACACACACACACACACACACACACACACACACACACACATACACACGTTTCACTGCTATTTCAACCCCCATCTATTGTTCAGACAGCCCCCCTCCAGCTATGGGACAGTGAAGACGGGGAGAGATCAGGCTTTAGAGCTCCTGTACAGTATCATCTAGCCACTCTCACATTTCTCACACACACACACACACACACACACACACACACACACACACACACACACACACACACACTGAACCATGGGGCTGTATTTATTAGGCCGTGTGAATGGGTGAATATGAAACACTCGCTCTCGTCTTTGCTCAGTCTTACATTGTCTCTATAATATAGTGCATGGCTTATTGGTATGTAGTAACAAATAGTTAGACCACATTTCCCTTCCTTTCTTATTCATACGTATGATTAGAGATCAGAGAAAGATTTGTTTTGTTTTTTAAATTAGTAATAACTTATTAGAATATCTTTTTTATTGTTTTGTTTTAGAATGTCCAAAGTAGTGAGAATTGGCTTAAAATGCCTTCAGATTGCTTTCCTGTCTGACACTGTTTAAATAAAAGTATCTACTTCACTCTCACCTAAGAGAAAGCAGTGCACAATGTTGACAAAACCATCAAGTAGTTATTAGAGAAGTGGCTGATTAATTTCCTGGCCATCAAAGAATCAGCCGCAGTTCTGTATCCTGTATATCTTAAAAACAAAGACTGATACTGGTCATAAAGAAACAACTCTTAAGATGAAGCGAAATCCATACTAAAAACACTCTTAACTGTACAAGAAATGTATTCCAATGTAGCTGCACAATGTGTGTCATATCAGTGAGTTATACTCCATGCCCCATTGTTACTATATCCCATCTTACTGAACACAACAGTCAAAGATGTATTCTTTCTTTCTGATCTTTGTCATCTTTCATACTGCAAAGATAAAAGGCTCCACAGAAGCCCCAACAAAGAGAGGGAGCCCTGCGACTTCCAACCAGAACCAATAGGCTTCTGTCTCGTGTGGCTGCCAGCGAGCGCTCCGTGCTAATGCTGATACACAATCTATTGATGCGTTATTGTGTCTGCTGCATGCTCACTCTTCTTGTATCCCGCACAGCCTGATGTAGAGTTCAGGCCACACAGAAGAGGATATGTTAATGACCGGGTCAATATGAGCACGCCCAGCACTACTGTCATTAGGAGGGGGGTGGAGAACAGTGGCTGCCTAAAGGTGGGTGTTGGAGAAGCAGCATATACAGAGGGTGGTGGGGGGTGATGTCGATAATGAATCTGCCATCTCAGTTATAGCAGGTACATCTTCATTGTTGTTGATGTGAGGTTTGGAGTGAAACAGAACATATTGGTCTTGAGAGGAATTTGATTGATTGACTGAAAAAGTGGTAAAAAAAACCCAGATCTATTGTTAGAGCTTTGAGAATGTGTTGTTTCTTTTCATTGCGTCTTAAATGATTTATTTTTTAAATCAAAGAAATGTGAAAATAGAGAATTCAATCAAAAGCAAATAATTAAGGGCTGCAAATAATGCTTATTTTTGTTTAGACATGAATCCAGTGTTGTCATGATTTACCCATGATTACATACGGTATAAAAGGGCAGAAAGTTAACTGACTGTATTTTTCCACGCCAGGCAAATGCCAACATGTTTACATGAACAAAAGCAATTAGTGTCATAGCATCACAGGGGAATGTATTCTTAATGTGGTTCCACTCTAATTGAAAGCGCGTTGCATTCATCAGAACACGACTTAATATCTGAGCTAAACCTTGAAGAATACTAGTATTATTGGTGGAAATACATTCCTGACTTTTAACATCTAACCCAATCTCTCCAAAAAAAAGAATCTCTAAAATGGATGGCTATATTCAAGTAACTGTGAACAGAAAGCAGCCTGTTCCTTCCTTCTCAGAGCGGGGCGAGTGTTGGCCAAGATTCTGTCAGGTCCGTGTGGGTTCCCGACGCTTGTGATTTAAAAAGATAGTGTAGATGCTGTCGTTTGGCACAAAGCGGCACAACATAAAGCCAAAGTATGAATTTGATTGATGTCACCTGGGTTAAGATCTCCGTTGGAGGTTAGATACTGAAACATGGTCACAGAAAGCTTGCGTTACATGCCGCGGGCAATAGAAGTGTAAGAAAACATATTGTCAGGTGCCGTCATGGGAGTTTTAGGATTCTGCCTAACACAGTGGTTCCCAAACTTTTTCAGTCGGGACCCCCTTGGGTATTGGAAATATTTTCGGGACCCCCCCCAACCCGGTTCCCATCTATATTGGTAGGATTTATTGTATATTGTTGTAAAAACATCACATTTTCTCTGCTAATAATAAGAAGATACAAAGATCCAACTATCATTGTATATTTTATTATGAACTAAACACATTTACACATGAACTAAAGTGCTTGTAATACTGTGAATTAATTTGGCCTAATTAAAACTAGCAGGCCTTCTTCCCGGAGTAGTAGATTTTTAAATTCAAATGTCTTTAAGGGAAATATATGAATGAACTACTATTTCTACTGCAGGTTGCAAACGATCACATCACTTTCCATTCCTATTCCACACTCGCTCATCAGTGACTTGTGTGCTTGCGTTCCCTCGCAGGTCTTCTCAGAGCGGGGCTGCTGTTTTGAGACCGCCTCTCAGTTCATTCTCAATGTTCAGCTTTGATCTGTTTGGTTTTGACGGCAGCAACAGCAGAACAGCCTCTCTCACAAGTAGGATGTTGCAAAAGGCAGCATTCGCCCACAGCTCTGACCAATGAGATGTTTTCCAGCAGTGTTTGTTTACAATTGAATAATAATAATACATTTGATTGATATAGCATACTTTAAAAACAATGTCATCTCAAGGTGCTTCACAAAGCTAAAAGGAGGAAATAATAAAATAAAATAATCTTCGCCCCACAGTTTGAAAACCACTGGCCTAAGCCATACTTTGGACCAGCAGGCAGGGTATCTGGGCCTCTGCTGTACCATTTGCATTTCTCTCTTTCGGGTGAATACTCGACCTTCGATGGAAGTTCTTTTCCAACTCACGTCTGCACCCATCGAAGTAAACTCTTTACTTACATTTGCTTTCCCAAGACTTTTCGTCTTGGTTTGGAAACATTTGTTTTTGATTCCATCAAATTCTCTGTTGATTGTCTCGAGGGCAAAGAAGTTTAATTTCTATTAAAGCTCTCCTTCATTATTATTATTATTATTATTATTATTATTATTATTTTGAATGGCATAATGCCATTATTTCAAAATTGGAAGTGACAGGAAACATGAGGGCTTAGGTTAATGACATGGAACACACTTTAGAAATGGTACATTGGTGTTCATGGTTTAGATGTGTTAACCGCTGACTCTCCAAGAGGCCCCAAAGCTCTCTTCTCCTTAGTTGATTCATAGATGTTCGTTTTTGAGAACAAATGAAATGCTTCGCCCTACCTGAAGCTCTCTTTCCTGAAATTCCACTAAATAAATCAAAAAGAAATCTGGCCTACAACAATCGCCAGATATGTTGCTATTCCCATTCCTACTGAAATTCCATCCCAAGTTTAAAAGTTTGTGGAAAGTTGGTTCACTACTCTCCGATGGTGTCTCACTGTCTCTGGGTGGTTGCCGCGTGATACTGGGTGAACTCTGATGGACCAGTCTAATGTTTGGTCGTTTTGTCTGTCGTCAGATCTGTCCAAGAACCGCCTGTGTGAGCTGCCGGAGGAGCTGTGTCAGTTCATCTCCGTGGAGACGCTGAGTCTTTACCACAATGGGATGCGTTCATTGTCCTCCAGCCTGGGCAACCTGCAGGCCCTCACCTACCTCAACCTCAGGTAACTCAGCACCACGTCTGCATCGAATCCCCTCATGCTATTGTACTTTCAATGACTTGCACACTGGTTGTATATGTCTCTAAAGTTCACATTTAAAGTGTACCCTTCTGAAAGGGGCCCGACACACACACTCCCACCTGACACACTGATGGCTCCATCGCCGCCAGTCTGGACAACTCCGCTTAAAGAAAATCATTTGCGTTCCTTACGACTTTGGTCATGTTTTCAAAGATTCACACGTCGTTTCTATTAGCTGCAGTTACAAACTGGTTTGGATGGGTGATCATTCGCAAAGTGCACCAGACTTCACCAAGTCAAGTGTACATAACATAGAAAGAACCCATGAAGTTATGGAGTTTATTATCCAGCATTTCCCTCTAATGGAGTTACCGGTCCATTTATTTGGAAAAGATGAAAAGGAGTGCGCCCAAATGATTGTGAAGATCTTGTTTTGCACAGTTTGCACTCAGCTGTGGAAAAGGTCAAAGTTTAACCAGTAAGTGGGTCTTTTAAATTCATGATAATTCCAAATTGTAGATCGTTGTAATGATCCTTTAAAAAGTTTCTCTTCAAGCTCCGACAGTGAGCACTTTGCATCGCTTCTCAGTTAGCAGATCGTAGACGCCCTTTTAAAGTGCAGCTGTTTGAACTTCAGTGTTTGTTTATGCTGAGATGAAGGGAGGCCGCACACATCCTGTAAAACCTTCTTACAACTACACGCCTACACCGACACTCCTCCATACTATAATGTTACTGTTGCTAGGAGACGGTGGCTATTCATACAGGCAGCAAGAGTGCAAATATACTGAATAAAATGTTTGAAAAGATGATATGTAGCTGCACATTGTTCATAGGCCAGCTACTGTATATTCTCACTGTAACACATTGTTTTCACTTGTCTGCATTGTTATTAATCTAACTCAAAGAATGTATCAGTGATCACATCTTTGAAACTCAGTGTGTGTGTGTGTGTGTGTGTGTGTGTGTGTGTGTGTGTGTGTGTGTGTGTGTGTGTGTGTGTGTGTGTGTGTGTGTGTGTGTGTGTGTGTGTGTGTGTGTGTGTGTGTGTGTGTGTGTGTGTGTGTGTGTGTGTGTGTGTGTGTGTGTGTGTGTGTGTGTGTGTGTGTGTGTGTGTGTGTGTGTGTGTGTGTGTGTGTGTGTGTGTGTGTGTGTGTGTGTGTGTGTGTGTGTGTGTGTGTGTGTGTGTGTGTGTGTGTGTGTGTGTGTGTGTGTGTGTGTGTGTGTTTTCCTCCACAGTCGTAATCTTCTGTCCAGTTTACCCCCATCGGTGTTTCAGCTTCCCCTCCTGCGAGTGCTCATAGTGAGCAACAACAAGCTGTGTTCACTACCTGCCTCCATATACTCCCTCACACACCTCCGGCAGCTGGTATGATTCATGCGCGCGCACACACACACACACACACACACACACACACACACACACACCAGGGTTTCCGTTAGCCGGTAATTACCGGTTTTTAGCTGGTAACATTTATAAAAAAACGGTAAATTCAAAACCTGACGGTCAAAATGTCTGGTAATAATTAGGGAGGCTCCGATCGATCGGCCGCCGGTCATTATCGGCCGATATTCACTCTTAATAGTTTGATCGGTGCTCTCTATAAAGGCCGATCAGGAGAGCTGGATCTGATCGATATGGACATAAACGCGAGTGAAGTGTAACCGGAGCGAGAGAGAGATCAGATCAGCTGCTGAGTCTGACCGAGACACGCAGCTCTGCATGATCACCTGAAGCCCCGCCCTCTGTTTAGCGAGCTGCAGGAGCTGCATGAGAAACTGATGGGCTGTCAGGAGAGAGAGGGAGAGAGGGAGAGAGAGAGAGAGAGAGAGAGAGGGAGAGAGGGAGGGAGAGGGGAAAAGAGAGGATCCGTTTCTCCCGTGTTATTATTCAAAGTTGATGTAAACTTCTGAATAATGTACGTTATCTACTACAAGTAGTTTGTTTGAATGTAATAATTATGTTGTTTGTTGTTTGTGGAATCATTTATTGAAAAATGAATCTGAATTTTTCGATCTGTTACGATTATAAACTGAAGCAATATAAAAATGAGCCCCGTGAACTGAGTTTTAAACTGAAGCATATCTGCTCATAGTCCGGTAATTACCTGCTAACGGAAACTCTGCTACACAACTATTATTATTATTATTGAAATATGACCGGTAAGTTTCAAATTAGTCCGGTAAAATAAATTCTGCCCGGACATTTGACCGGCGAGAAAAAATCCTAGCGGAAACCCTGACACACACACACACACACACCAATTTCTAGGATTCCTCCGATTCAAATAGCTTTGTTAGCATGACCATAATGACATACAGTATTGCCAAAGCTTCGTACTATTACGTCATCTATACATAAATATACATTTGTAATGTACTGTTAAGTTTTCTTCTTCACCATATACTTTTTAAACATGAACTAGAAAATTAACTTACAAAAAGATTGGGTGAGCTATTGATTATAGTGCAAGATAATGCTAATGGGAAAATGCATAAAATAATAGAAATAAGAGTTGTGAGGGCTGGGGCTCAGTCATTCTGACTCATGTTGTGGCAGACAGACTTCTTTCATTTCACCTGGTCAGATTTTTTAAATCTTTTTTAAAAATAATTGAGGATGCCCATTATTGAATTTTGGTAAGAATTCTGTCCATGCAGGGTTTGAATTCAGGAAGTGCTGCTCTGTTTCCAAAGCAGTTCCTCCACACTGTTGGCATAATCGCTCCTCTTTCGGCAGCCATGTTTTCTCTTTGCCTGTTGCTATGGCCACGCAGCACTTTCTCAACTGTCTTTAACATCACAGTACACAGTATTTGTGGGTCATAGACTTTTAAAAAGACACGTATTAAACATGGTGGTCAGTTTTGGAAATATATATGTTGCATTGTTGGAGGAGCCTGTGGCCGTTTCTCAATGTCGAGTAAACCTGCTGCAGAGCCACTATTTCAAGTATACGACGTCATCGAGTGCCCCCGAAGGACTGTTTGAATGCATGTTAAATGCCCAGCATTCGGCGCCACTCGATGACGTAGTATCCTTGAAATAGTGGCTCTGCAGCAGGTGTACTCGACATTGAGAAACGGCCTGTGACTTCAGTTTTTCATTGCTATATTTACACTGTAGCTAATGTCCAGATGACAATAAAGCCTTGAATTGAATATTGTCTGTGTGCTTGTCTCTCAGGATGTGAGCTGCAATGAGCTGCAGGGTTTGCCAGCAGAGCTCGGACAGCTGGAGTCTCTGAGGGATCTGAACCTGAGGAGGAACCAGCTCACCACTCTGCCTGAAGGTAGAGACTCATTGGAACATCCTTTGACCTCCTTTACGTTTCTCTTTCCCACAATAAACCCAGTTTGATCATCTCAGCTCATATTGCACCAGGACAGCTTTTCTAAATGCCTGCTCAACTGACCCCAGAAACCTCAGCAATGTCTTTGTCCAGTCCCCACGGAGTGATTTGAAAAGACTCATCGATATATCATCTATAAATGTAGAATATTATAACAATCTTTTATCCACTGAGCTCCCCTAAGCCTGCAAAGTATCTCCAACACCCTGATCAAACCATAATGGATGCTAATGTAAAGGATCATTGCATCATTGTTTTGAGCTATGGATTATTTCCATGTAGAAGTATTGACCAACTTCCGACTTACTGACTAATGGCCCTTACACAATTAGTGCCTCATTCTCTGGCTCATTAGGAGGAAATGTAAAGGAATACACTTTTGAAAGTACACAGACTTCAAGTGGACTGGCACCTCCTTTTTCTAAATTCAAACTTGGCCACAACTGTTAAAAGTAGCCGGTCCATCTCTGACTGGTGTTCGAGTCGTTAATATGGTGGACCTATCTGACCCGGCATTTGATTGATTTAGTTTTGGAAAATGACCTTTCCTGTTAAAGTTAGCTGGACTTAAACATGTATAAAGGTGGGGTAAAAAAACTAAACGTAAAGGCCATTATTTTGACAGCTCGTATGGAAGGTCATGAAGATGAACATTTGAACAGATGTTATTCCATCAGCAAACATGACATGAGTCATGTGATACTCACTTTCTGACATCAAACATTATTTCTCATTTCCCCGCTTTGCTTGTTTTCCCTGATTGCTGTTCAGCTACCGTCAATAAAACTCAACACTTCCTGTAGGTTTTCCACCTCAAACATCCTTGCAGGAAATGACGCTTTTAATTTGAAACATCTGTGAAGGAGTTGCTGAATATTTGCAGCTGACAGTCAAAAAACTATAGGAAGTTGCAATTACAAATAAAGTGCTAACATTTTCATTTTATTGGCAATGTGTGCAAATGTAAAAGTAATGCTGCGTTCACACCGGACGCGATGCGATGTTTGGGGGTCGGCGTGATTACATGTAAAGTCAATGCAGAGACGCGGACAGACGCGAATTTTCTCCGACGGCGAGCATGAAGTGGTGGACGCGGTGCGAGCTGTACAAATGCCGCCGTTTTTGCGTGGCGATCGATATCGGCCGATACTCACCCTCCACCGATCGATCAGTGCTCTCTAAAAATGCCGATCGCGAGAGCCGATCGCATGATGTAAAATACATGACACTTTTCTCTGTGCGTGGCAAAACAAGCTCGCCAAAATGGCTTTTTTTTCTGGCATTATTTTAAGGTGTCTGAAAATGACAATAAAATAGCGGAATGCAACGTGTGTGAAGCAGAAATCCTGCATCTCCGCCCGCTGTGACGGACCGCTGAGTGGAGCAACACACAAGAGTTAGACCTAACACACATAGCTATTTTATCTAGGCCTACCCCTGGAACTAGTTATAAATATATTTATTCTTCACTGTCGGGTCACTCATTACTGGATCAGTGAGCTGCATGAGATACTGACAGGCTTTCAGGAGAGAGAGGGAGAGAGGAAAAGAGAGCGCTTCCGCTCATCTCTCCCGTGTTATTATCCAAAGTTAATGTAAACTTGAAAAATGTACTTCAATCAATCAATGTTTATTTATATAGCCCAATATCACAAATGTTACATTTGTCTCAGTGGTCTTCACAGTGTGTACAGAATATCAGTATGACAATACGACACCCTCTGTCCTTAGACCCTCACATCGTACAAGGAAAAACTTCCGAAGAAAACCCAGTTTAAAGGGAACATGGGAGAAACCTCAGGGAGAGCAACAGAGGAGGGATCCCTCTCCCAGGACGGACAGACGTGCAATAGATGCCGTGTATAAATTGAAAAGATAATACATTTGCAACATAGGTAGTCCAAATGTTTGGAAATGCATGTGTGTATAATAGGAAGATGAATCCACGAGGATATCCATCAGGACCGATGATCCAGGACCACAGCCACGACTCAAGATCCAGGGCTCGCGATCCAGGACACAGGACCGCAGGATCACCCATGTCTCCGGATCCCAGCGTATATAGACACCAAAAAGAAAGACATGTGGGGAAGCTGGGTTAATCGGAACATGAGAGTACACAGGTAGAGACAGAGAGAAGGAAGAAGTAAGATGTCCCCCGACAAACTAAGCCTATATCAGCAAAACTAGGGGCTGAATCTAATCAGCCCTAACTATAAGCTTTATCAAAAAGGAAGGTCTTAAGCGCACTCTTAAAAACGGATAGGGTGTCTGCCGCCCGAACACAAACTGGAAGCTGATTCCACAAATGTGGAGCTTGATAAGAAAAGGCTCTGGCTCCCATTGTACTTTTAGAGACTCTAGGAACAACCAACAACCCTGCATTCTTGGAACGCAATGCCCTAGTAGGCCAGTAGGGTATAATGAGTTCTTTAAGGTAAGATGGCGCCTGCCCATTAAGGGCTTTGTAGGCGAGAAGAAGAATTTTAAATTCTATCCTGTGTTCTATAGGGAGCCAGTGTAAGGCAGCCAGAACTGGAGTAATGTGGTCCCTTTTCCTAACTCTGGTTAGTACACGAGCTGCAGCATTTTGAATCAGCTGAAGCGACTTGACTGACTTCTTGGTACTCCCTGATAATAAAGAGTTACAATAATCCAGCCTAGAAGTAACAAATGCATGGACTAGTTTCTCTGCATCGTTTTGAGGCAAGATATGCCTGATTTTTGCAATGTTACGTAGATTGAAGTAGGCGGTCCTTGAAATTGATTGTATGTGGGCGTTAAAGGATACATCCTGATCAAATATAACACCAAGATTCCTTACAGTCTCACTGGAGGCCAAATTAATGCCATCCATAGTTAGTATGTCTTTAGATAATTTGTTTCGTAGATTCTTCGGGCCAAGTACAATAACTTCAGTTTTGGTTATGTTTAACATCAAAAAGTTTAAGGTCATCCACGTTTTTAAGTCCTTAAGGCAGTCTTGAATTTTATTTAGATGATTAATTTCATCAGGCTTGATTGATAAATATAGTTGAGTATCATCCGCATAACAATGAAAGTTTACAGAATGATTCCTTATAATATTGCCTAACGGAAGCATATATAATGTGAACAAAATAGGTCCGAGCACTGAGCCCTGTGGCACTCCATGGCTAACTTTGGTTTGCGTGGAAGATTCATCGTTGACACGTACAAACTGAGAGCGTTCAGATAGATAGGACCTAAACCAGCCTAAAGCAGTTCCCTGTATGCCAACTAAGTGCTCTAGTCTTTGCAATAGGATATCATGGTCGATAGTATCAAATGCTTCATTACTACTACTTCATTTGAATGTAATAATTATGTTGGCTGTTGTTCGTGGAAGGGCCAGTGAATGAGCCTCATTAACTGAGTTTTAAACATCACTTTAAATGGAAGATCCCCATAGGCCCCGCCCACTCGATCGGATCGGCGATCGGAGCATTCCCAATGAAAGTTGCGCTGACAGGTCCACACACTGCTTCACACACTGCTTCCCCGCAGCGAGGCTCCCCCGCCCTCCTGTTGACAGTTCACGAGCATCGAGCTCTTCACCCCCCCCCCCCCCCCCCCTTTTTTTTTAATGGCACTTCATATACGCAAGTACCATTGTCTTGAAGTGGATTCTAGCAGTTACCGGAAGCCAGTGGAGGGAGCCGAGGAGCGGCGTGGTGTGGGAGAATTTAGGAAGGTTGAAGACCAGGCGAGCCGCTGCATTCTGGATGAACTGCAGAGGTCGGATGGCACATGCAGGTAGACCAGCCAGGAGGGAGTTGCAGTAGTCTAGGCGTGAGGTGACGAGAGCCTGGACCAGAACCTGCGTCGCTTTCTGGGTCAGCTGGGGACGTATCCTCCTGATGTTGTAGAGCGTGTATCTGCAGCAGCGGGTTGTAGCAGCGATATTTGCAGTGAAGGACAGGTTGTTATCTAGGGTCACACCCAGATTCCTTGCAGTCTGGGTCGGGGAAACAACAGAGGTGCAGATGTTGATAGTCAGGTCAAGAGTGGGACAATCTTTTCCCGGAAGGAAAAGCAGTTCAGTTTTGTCAAGGTTGAGCTTGAGGTGATGATCAGACATCCACTGAGAGATGTCAGCTAGACAAGCAGAGATGCGTGCGACGACCTGGGTCTCTGAGCGGGGAAAGGACAGAATTAATTGGGTGTTGTCAGCGTAGCAGTGGTATGAAAAACCATGCGGGCTAATGACTGATCCGAGCGAGTTTGTGTACAAGGAGAAGAGGAGGGGACCAAGAACAGAGCCCTGAGGGACCCCTGTAGTTAATTGACAAGGGTCGGACTCGGACCCTCTCAAAGTAACCCTGTAGGTACGGTCTTTGAGGTATGAGGTGAGGAGGGAAAGTGCAGAGCCTGAAACTCCAAGTTCTTGGAGAGTGCGAAGGAGGATCTGATGGTTCACCGTGTCGAATGCAGCAGACAGGTCCAATAGGATGATGACAGAGGAGAGGGAGGCTGCTTTAGCCGTGTGCAGTTCCTCAGAGACAGCAAGGAGGGCAGTTTCTGTGGAGTGACCTGCCTTGAAACCAGACTGGTGCGGATCCAGAAGGTTGTTCTGATGGAGATAACAGGAGAGTTGTCTAAAGACAGCGCGTTCAAGTGTTTTAGACAGGAACGGGAGGAGAGAGACAGGCCTGTAGTTTATAACATCAGACGGGTTGAGAGTGGGTTTCTTTAGGAGAGGGTTTACTCTTGCCTCCTTGAGACTGTTTGGAAAGTGACCAGAAGTTAGAGAAGTGTTGATGAAATGGGTTAGAAACGGTAGAATATCAGGAGCGATAGTCTGAAGGAGGTTTGAAGGGATAGGGTCCAGAGGACAGGTGGTAGGGCGGGCAGAGGTAATGAGGGTAAGAACCTCACTTGGAGAGAGAGGGGAGAAGGAGGTTAGTGTGTGGGTGGAAGGAGGGTCTGGTGACCCAGCGGTGAGTCAGAAAAAGAAGAGCGAATATCATCAACCTTTTTTTCAAAGTGGTTAACAAAGTCGCTTGACTGAAGGGAGGAGGGGGAAGGGCTTTGGGAGGGTCCAAGAGGGTGGAGAAGATGGAAAATAGTTTTTTGGGATTGGAATAGGAAGATTGGATCTTATCTTGAAAGAAAGTGCTTTTTGCCTGAGAGATCGAAGCAGAGAAAGAGGAGAGGAGAGCCTGATAGGTTAGGAGGTCGTCACGGTGTTTGGATTTCCACCGTTTCCGCTCTGCTGCCCGAAGGACGGTTCTATTAGCACGCAGTGCGTCATTTAGCCAGGGAGCAGGAGGGGACTGACGAGCCTGCCGAGATGTGAGAGGACAGAGAGAGTCCAGAGAGGATGAGAGAGTAGAGAGGAGAGTTTCTGCAGCAGAGTTTGGAGGCAAGAGTTGGAACGAGTCAGAGGAAGGGAGGGCTGAGAGCACCGATGAGGTAAGGGGGGAGAGGGAACGGAGGTTACGGCGGACAGATGCAGGATGAGAAGAGATTAGTTTGTTATGTTTGGAAAGGGGTAGAGAGAATGAAATGAAGAGGTGATCCGAGGTGTGGAGCGGGTTTACAGAGAGGTTAGAAGTAGAGCAGTTCCTTGAGAATATGAGATCAAGGACATTGCCAGCTTTATAAGTTGGTGGGGACGGAGACAGTGAGAAAGCAAAGGCGGTTAACAGAGATATTAGTTCGTCTATCTTCCCCGTCTGGAGGTTGAAGTCTCCGAGAAGTACAGCGGGAGGACCAGTTTCAGGGATGTGTGAGAGGAGATGATCTAATTCCTCCAAGAAGTCCCCCAAGGCGCCTGGTGGACGGTAGAGAACAACAATGGTTCATTGTATAGGATGGGTTACTGTGACGGCATGGAATTCAAAGGTGGAAGGAGTGAAGTTAGGTAGCTTGAAGAGGGAAAAGCTCCATTTGGGAGAGAGCAGGAGACCAGTGCCACCTCCTCTGCCAGTGGGTCTGGGTGTATGGGAGAAGGAATATGCTGTGGAGAGAGCTGCTGGGGTGGATGTGTTGGATGGAGTAATCCAGGTCTCAGTGAGAGCAAGTAAATCCAGAGTCTGCAGGGAGGCGGAGCCAGAGATGAAGTCAGCTTTAGGAACAGCTGACTGGCAGTTCCACAGG
The DNA here is from genome assembly GCF_902827115.2 of Pseudochaenichthys georgianus. NCBI lineage: Eukaryota > Metazoa > Chordata > Actinopteri > Perciformes > Channichthyidae > Pseudochaenichthys > Pseudochaenichthys georgianus. The sequence continues at coordinate 22,300,243 of NC_047520.1, read as the reverse complement.
CCGCCTGAAACTAGATGTTGGATCTCAGTGGAGCACGTGGGATAGACGAGAGCAGGCCGGTTATAGCGATTACGAGATACACGGGGCCAGTGATAATTGCGAGAAGACACATAGACAGGAATGGAGAAAACACACATGATTATAGCATGAGGGGCTAAACAACCAAATAAAATAAAACACCAGCGACACTTGGCTCAATCAAAGTAGGATTTGCCTCCTCTTTGCCACCCTCGTGACTCCCGCAGGACTCCAATGTCTTTGCCAGTCTTACTCCCGCAGGACTCCAATGTCTTTGCCGGTCTTAGCCTGTCTGACGCTGAAGCTGACGCTCCAGGAAAGTGCTACCTAAAATGGACACCTGATTGCTGAGTTCTCACAGCTGTGGGGCCACGTCCCTTTAATTAGTTAACTCTCTGCAGCTGGTGGCCCTCAAAAGGAAATCGAGACTGGCTTCCTCCTGACTCGTTATTGTCTTTTAAGTCAATTACATGAAACCCTAAGTTATAAAGTTATGAGTTTAACCCTTAATACAGTTACACCTACTCAATAAAGCTCTTAGTATTCTACAACTGTTTAAATCAAAGTTAACCCTACCAGTCAGTTAGTTCAGTTTTAAGGTTTACAGTCAAATTACCTGTCAAGTTTCTGCCTGACAGATACTGTAGCGGTTTTGAGATTTAAAATCACAATGTCAGTCAGATCAACTACAGAGCATTGATACAGAGCGCACACACTGAAACAGAGAAGTCTAAAGACAGAATGTTACTCACACAATTCTAGAAGTCTCCAGTTGCTTTCTTGTCAAAATCGAGTTGCACACTACAACGTTAGCTTAGCCTGTTCGACCCAATCTCCATTCAGAAAACAAGCTTTTTAAAAAGGTTTTCCGCCTGCCGTCTGTCTGCAGAATTGTCAAAGCATTAATTCATGGTTTTTACTAACCGGTATCAGTTTGTTGTTACTTCGGCATCATTTAGAAACGTGTGTTACAATTTAATCACGGTAAAATATGTTCATTTTGTTGTAGTTGTAGCTCCCGAGCCAGCGCGTCTTGTTTGAATGATGCGAGTAAACACACCTGGCAGCCGCGGTGAAACTCGAGCGTTTAGAGCGAAGCAAATATTGGCATCGCGTCCGGTGTGAACGCACCATTAGACTAGAGCGATGCGATAGGAGCGATTAGAGCGAAGCGAATATTCGCATCGCGTCCGATGTGAACGCAGCATAAGAATTAAGATGAAATGACGCTGGCCTTTGACATGTGGTTGATAAAAAATGTCGTTTATATAACATCCATATGTATATATGTTTTGTTAAGGATCACCAATTTCAAGCCCCAATGAGACTGACTGATTCCGTATTTCTGTACCATCCAGAAATATCCGAGCTCCCTCTGGTCCGGCTCGATGTGTCCTGCAACCGCATTTCCCATGTGCCCCTGTGCTACCGCCACCTGCGGCACCTGCAGACCGTCCTGCTGGACAACAACCCGCTGCAGATGCCCCCGGCGCAGATCTGCTCCAAGGGAAAATACCACATCTTCAAGTATCTCAACATGGAGGCCTGCAAGAGAAACCAAGAGGAGCTGGAGAGACACCTGAGGCCCACCGGGTTCAACAGCTGGTGAGGATGACGAGGAGAGGGGGAGGAGCTAAAGGTGGAAGGCAGAGGAAAGGCAATTAAAAAAGGAGCTGGTTAGGGAGGAGCAGGAAGGATGAAGCTGGAGATGTGGTACTAACGTGATGGAAAAACTGCTTGTCAAGAAATAGTCCTGGCACTGAACCCGGACTACAGCTACAAACAACATATAGAGATACAACAGAACAGAGGGGCCCTTTTAGCTTTTCAGGTTAACATGAAACCTCCATTGGACTCCTTTGTTTTCTTTCGGACCATAGTGACATCACTATGGAACACTCACACTTCTATTGGCTAGCGCTCCAACACATTGTACATTAAAGGCTAAGGGGCGGGACATCTCTAAGCTGTTGACCAATCACAACAGAGCTGGCCAGCTAACCAATCAGAGCAGTCTGGGCTCTGGTTTCAGACAGAGGGTGAAAAGAGCTGCTGCAGCAGTATGAGAACAATAAAGATCTTTTTGAACATTAACGCATGGAGACGTGTAGAGACACTACACACTGATATACACCTGAACATGAGGAGAGAACTCTTTAAAGTAGAGACACTACATACTGATATACACCTGAACATCAGCAGGAGAGGACTCTTTAAAGTAGAGACACTACATACTGATATACACCTGAACATCAGCAGGAGAGGACTCTTTAAAGTAGAGACACTACACACTGATATACACCTGAACATCAGCAGGAGAGGACTCTTTAAAGTAGAGACACTACATACTGATATACACCTGAACATCAGCAGGAGAGGACTCTTTAAAGTAGAGACACTACATACTGATATACACCTGAACATCAGCAGGAGATGACTCTTTAAAGTAGAGACACTACATACTGATATACACCTGAACATCAGCAGGAGAGGACTCTTTAAAATAGAGACACTACATACTGATATACACCTGAACATCAGCAGGAGAGGACTCTTTAAAGTAGAGACACTACATACTGATATACACCTGAACATCAGCAGGAGAGGACTCTTTAAAGTAGAGACACTACATACTGATATACACCTGAACATCAGCAGGAGAGGACTCTTTAAAGTAGAGACACTACATACTGATATACACCTGAACATCAGCAGGAGAGGACTCTTTAAAGTAGAGACACTACATACTGATATACACCTGAACATCAGCAGGAGAGGACTCTTTAAAGTAGAGACACTACATACTGATATACACCTGAACATCAGCAGGAGAGGACTCTTTAAAGTAGAGACACTACATGCTGATATACACCTGAACATCAGCAGGAGAGGACTCTTTAAAGTAGAGACACTTCATACTGATATACACCTGAACATCAGCAGGAGAGGACTCTTTAAAGTAGAGACACTACATACTGATATACACCTGAACATGAGGAGAGAACTCTTTAAAGTAGAGACACTACATACTGATATACACCTGAACATCAGCAGGAGAGGACTCTTTAAAGTAGAGACACTACATACTGATATACACCTGAACATCAGCAGGAGAGGACTCTTTAAAGTAGAGACACTTCATACTGATATACACCTGAACATCAGCAGGAGAGGACTCTTTAAAGTAGAGACACTACATACTGATATACACCTGAACATCAGCAGGAGAGGACTCTTTAAAGTAGAGACACTACACACTGATACACACCTGAACATCAGCAGGAGAGGACTCTTTAAAGTAGAGACACTACATACTGATATACACCTGAACATCAGCAGGAGAGGACTCTTTAAAGTAGAGACACTACATACTGATATACACCTGATCATCAGCAGGAGAGGACTCTTTAAAGTAGAGACACTACATACTGATATACACCTGAACATCAGCAGGAGAGGACTCTTTAAAGTAGAGACACTACATACTGATATACACCTGAACATCAGCAGGAGAGGACTCTTTAAAGTAGAGACACTACATACTGATATACACCTGAACATCAGCAGGAGAGGACTCTTTAAAGTAGAGACACTACATACTGATATACACCTGAACATCAGCAGGAGAGGACTCTTTAAAGTAGAGACACTACATACTGATATACACCTGAACATCAGCAGGAGAGGACTCTTTAAAGTAGAGACACTACATACTGATATACACCTGAACATCAGCAGGAGAGGACTCTTTAAAGTAGAGACGATACATGCTGATATGATATACCCCTGAAAATGAGCATTGTAGGGCCCTTTGTGATAAAAGGCTTAATAGGAATTGCTAGAGTAATGCTTCCAGTCTTTATCCTAAGCCTGGCTAACCTCGTCATGCTTTATTAACATACATTGATATCAATTTTCTCATATCACCCTGGGTAAAACTAAAATAAGCCTGAAGAAGTATTTCTTTAGCAAATTATAGAAAAGCACTTTAGATATTATATTACAGTAGGTTTTGGTTTTTAGAGAGACAGTGGGATAAAAAGGGAGGTTGTGATTTTCTCAGTAATGCATAGTTGCAAGGTGTAACGTGTTTTACAGCCAAACAAAGAGGGCACTTCAACTCAGTCCAGAATGTGGAAAGTGTGACAGGAGTTGCAATCTATTGCATGCTGTCCTATTTAAGTGACAGTTAGACAGAAGTGCCTTTTACCGTCATTTTAGCACGGCACTCCTTTCAAAATAGGAACACCGTGGACATGAGGTGAGAGGATGAATTGCTGGAGTTACAGTAAATGAAGAATAAGTAAATGGCTGATAGATGATGAGAGAGGAAGGGTATGTTAACTAAGAGGAAGCACGGTTTATCAAATATTTATTAACTTGAATGGAAACCCTTTTAGCTGCCTAGTGAGCCATTTCCATGAAATAGACAGGACCAAGGACAGAGATAAGGGAGAATATCTGATGCTCTCCAGATCAGACTCACAGCTCAGTCACTGTGTCCTTGTGAGGACCTACATCTGTTTACACAGTCACGTGTGGGGACTGGCTTCCCCCTTCTAGCGACACAATGGAGGTCCCGATAAGGGGAATAATTAATTCTAGGGTGAAGATTTGGTTAGGGTTAGGCATGTGTTGGTTATGGTTAGGATAAGTCTCCAGGAAATGCAGGTAAGTCAATGTAATGTCCCCTGAAGTAATGTAAACATGGTGTGTGTGTTTCCCTGTGTGTGTTCCTGCAGTCTGTCAGAACAGGAGCTGTTCACAGGTCAGTTCGGAGGGCTGGATTCTGGCTTCAACAGTGTGGACAGCGGCAGCAAACGCTGGTCTGGGAATGAGGTAAAACTACGTTCACTATACAATGCCTCACATGTCCTGAGGGACTGCATCACGTTGATCAGACAGAAGAGTGTTGATGTTCATGGTAAGACATGTGACTTGGAGACATCACCCATTGGCTGGTGGACCGTTTGAAGCCTCTGGTTTTGCTATTTGGCTGCTGGCAATCTGTATGGTTTTGGAACCACAAGCCTAACGAGAAGTGATTAGGTGACCTCAATGTGTTTACTGACAACACAGTCAAAAGTTAGCCCCATCCTACAACACATCACTCTCGTTGTCTATCTTTACTCTAAGCAGGACCATCATTTACAAAGTCAACTCCATGCTGTTTTAAATAAGACCTTAGTTATTGATTGAGACTCATTAGCATAATGTTTACTGTTAATGTTAATGTTAACTTATCACGACAAAAGTAGGGTTCTTTTCTCAGACTTCTACACATCTTCCTTGTTTGCAGCCAGTGCAGTCAGCCCCTGCTGGCCAATAGGAATAATAGAACACCTATGAACATGCCTCGATAGAGTGTTGCCGTGACGAGTCCTAAAACCAGGAAGTGAGTTAGCATTTGACCACTTCCGGTTCCCTGGTCTCAGTCAACGGGTTTTTTGAACTAGATTTTGGAAGTTAGCTGAACTAAGGTCTGAGGTTGAGACACATGGAAGAGACGGATCACGTTTTGTTCTTCGACATTAAACACATCAGCAGAGACCCCACTGGTGATTTCTGAAGAGTGGACGTGTCTGAAAAACGATGGTTGTTACCGAGTGGCTGAATAGGACTACAGAAGTCGTGGAGGACGATGTACGTCATTACGCCGAACGCGTAAACACTCCCGCTAAGTTTGTTTGCCCTGTTCGGCTTGAAAGCAAGTCCCTGCCTCCTGCAAAGTGTTCAAACAAACGCTTCAACTTGTTCCATTTAGAATCTGTGTGTTTGAATATGGATCTGAAGTTGGCGTGACGTTGAAGCAGCGACCCTGCTGGACTCGGCTTTAGTTCGTTTATAGCATAACGTTAGCATTTAGCTTCTGGCGATTAGATTTATGATTTGAAAATGATAAAAGTAGGGTAGACATGTGGAGATTACCCGGCTGAACAAAACGTGCGCTTATCAAACAGGTTAGTTTTCCACAGACCTTATTTTTTACAATATTCCAAAATCCTAAGGAGAAATCCAATTGCTTTTTTGTTGAGGGAACCCATGCGCAGCAAAGAGACGTTATCACTGCACCACTCTGTCGACTTCAGACCGGAGCCTCATTTATAACGCCGTGCGTAGGATTCACGTGGGAAGGTTGCTTACGTAGTAGAAATCCAAAAAATAGGTACAGACATTTTCCGATTCACCAAACATTGCGTACCGGCGAGGAAAGTGCGTACGGTACTTCCTACGCCGGTTTCCCTTTATAAATCACAATCGACTCGAAATGCACTGCAGCTTTTGCGGGCTTCACGTAACGCCCATATGTGCCTATAAATAGTCAAAGAAACGCCCATTCATTCATTCTGACTGACTTTATGAAGGAGATCGCAGGAGATGACGACAGAAAGCTAAAAAAGACGTCTCACACCGTGTCAGATTTTGTTCTTTTGGGGAGGTCGAGATAAATCACATTGTTTGGTGGATGCAGTTTGAACCAGAGTAGCAGCATGGAGGTCGGATCGTCATCAACATAAATAAATAAGTGGTCCGAAAAACATTCATGACAAAAAGAATACACATAGCCTCCTCAGGCAGTGTGTTTGTACCGGGGACAGGAGACCCCCCTTGGATGAGAAACTGTAAGAAGTGAACGGGGAATCCCTCCGGAGTGGAGTCATGACGACTGGATCTGAATTATGTTTTTGTATTTGGTGGTTTGTGTCCCAGCTGTCGATCAGCTGTGCGCAGCGTCTCCACTGCAGCCTGTGCGTCTCACCCCCCCCCCCCCCCCCCCCCGCAGCAACTCTATATCCACCAGTTAGAGGAAATACAACCAATGTGTTGTTATATTAGCTGTACAATTGACCACATATGGTGTTCTTAGTTTCCATACCTCCTGTGTTTTACGAGCGACTTGTCAAGTCTTGGCGAACGGCATAAAACACGATTAAACGTGATAGTATATAAAACCATACTCGTATCTACAACCTATAGAAATGCAACACGGCGTCAGTTTAGACGTAATTCTGTCCTCCTGCTTACCGCATCATTTATGAGAAAACATTTCATAACATTAACACAACATATTTGAGGTGGTTTTCAATAACATATCCGTATTTATTTCTCCAAGTTATGTGTGTGTGTGCCCTGAGGAGTCTCAAGCAGGCGTTTGTTAAATCATTTTAAGATTGGCTTTAATCAATGTTTGCAAATGAATTCTTCATATCTGATAAATGAGAGGTAACGTTTTATTTATGGTATTATTTCCACACATTTCTCTCCATTCTTCCTTCTGCCAACGGGGTCGCAGTTTCTCGTCTCTCCCGTTTGTGTGCTTAGTGCGTACGCATGGGTTAGAGTTTGCGTGGAGGACCGCACGTTTTCCCGTCAAGTTAGTATTTTATAAATTGCAAACATTGCGTAGAAACTGGCGTACGCCATTTTTTGAGCGTATATCCCTTTATAAATGAGGCCCCTGATGACCCTTATAAACATTTAAAGGTAGACGGACATATTTGACAGTGAGACAATTCCATGAAATAATAAAATAACTAAATATACATTGACGGTGTCGGTGTGTCAAAATGTCATCCAGAATATTTCATTTAAAAAAAATCACGATAGCTAAATAGCGTCACACTGCTATTAGTGGTCGTATACACATACATATTTAAACTATATATACACATGTGTATATTGTAAATATACACGTGTACCTGCCTATCCAATAGTCTTAGCCCTGGACGACAGATCAATGTCTCTGAACTGTGAATGTGTCCAGTCAGCAGATGACTTCTCGGAGCGTTCCCTCCGGTTAGCTGAGGTCAGCAGAGACCAGAGGAACCTGGAGGAGGAAGAGGAGGAGGAGGAGGAGGAGCATGGGTCTCCTCTGGAAGCTAACAAAGGTGAGGAAAGAAGGCCATGTCTGAGCTATCGAACATGTTGTGTACAAGGTGTAGGTTAACACTCCTTTATGCTCTCTGCAGTGAATGGAGATGCTGGGCATGTGGACTTCATTGACAGCAGTGTGACAGAGGAAGAGGAGGAGGAGATGAGGATGCACCCCCCCACACCCCCCCTCTCAGCTCCTCCTCTGGTAGCACACATTCACACACTGATCAGCAGTTGTGCCAGATTGTCTCGTGGCCTTCCTGTGATCTGAGAGCAGTGTTATTGATTGTGACTTTGATTGACAGGAGCAGAGTGAGAGCTCTTCCCCGCCCCAAAGCCACGACTCGACAACATGCAGGTAAGACACGGAGTCGGCGCCTTTTATCAGCGCTGCCACTGCTCCGTGTGGACGCTCGGATTACTTTAGTTGAAGATGTCAGGGTTTTTTATTGAAGGACAATCACAATTGAGACAATGATCCTCCTTCCATAGTCATTTATTTCTTATACCTAACCATCACCTGTGCCAAGGTGTTCCAGTTGATCAGAAACACATTTCCCTAGTGTCTTTAAAGGAATGGTCCACTCATTAGATAATTAATCAAAACTTCAGTATTTAGTGAAACGTTATGTTTAAACCATACCCTGAAGAAATCAGCGATATTCCCCGGTAAATAATGATTTTATAGCTCTTTTTTATCAAGACCTGTATATTCCGTCTGGCCGCCGCCATGTTTGCCATTTTCAGTAGTCACGTGATGGTCGTGACGTCATCCATGCGTTCACTTTGTAAACACACGGAAACATGGCGGAGTATTTCAGTTCGGACTCGTCAGCAGAGGAACAAGTTTTGACCAATGTGAAGAGATTGGATGGGGGAATTCAGCCATACATATCAGTATGACAATACGACACCCTCTGTCCTTAGACCCTCACATCGTACAAGGAAAAACTTCCGAAGAAAACCCCCAGTTTAAAGGGAACATGGGAGAAACCTCAGGGAGAGCAACAGAGGAGGGATCCCTCTCCCAGGACGGACAGACGTGCAATAGATGCCGTGTGTAAATTGAAAAGATAATACATTTGCAACATAGGTAGTCCAGATGTTTGGAAATGCATGTGTGTATAATGGCCGAACTGGTGTCCTGGTCGGTGATGACACCAGAAAGACCGATGGTACTGCATCTCAATTGAGTAATGGTTGTTCTTTAAATCCCATGTTATGTTTGATCATACTCTCAGAGTAGTCTTCCGGAAATGTGAAATGTTCGCTGCATACATGAGCCTGTAAATCTCTCGGTTCGGGCCGGCCACATTTCGCTAGCCACTGCCTCTGAATGTACTTCTTACGCTTACCTTTTGGCAACAGATGGAACCGAGCATTCCGTGGATTGTTCCTATCAGAATTGTGGCAATATTTGGCGATACAGTGAGGCATATTTGAAGAGAGAAACTACAGTAAATAACATGGAGATCAACGTGTCTTCGAAAACCAAACGCATGGATTACGTCACGTCCGGGAAATGGCGGCGCCCACAGTGTTGATGTTATTTCGGTATATAATCAGTTTAAAATCACTGATAATGTCATCGGATTAAAAAAAAAAAAAGAGAGAGACTGGCAGAGACTGGTCTGTTTTATCGGATGATAATTATTTAAAAATGAGTGTCATGAGCATACCATTCCTTTAATTGTATCGTTGGCCTGTTTCTGTGACAATCCTTCATCTACATTCAGCGGGGTGTTGGTTTCTCTGTTGCAAACTGTGTACTCCAAGTGACAGACAGCGTTTTATCACTTGTCCTCTCTTTCCCTTCCTTGTTTTACAAGGTCACTTCAGAGAGTATTTGAAGAGCTGGGAAAAGTCAACAGTCCTCTGTTCCCATTAGTTACAATCCCCTCTCAAACTCTGCATGCTGCTTGTTATCTTGCGAAGTGAGCATGCTGACTCGCTGACATTCCCAGACTTCTATTACAGTGTGGCAACATAACAGCGTGACTTAATGTCCACATGTATTCTGAAAGCCTTCAGAGCAAAGCTCCTAGACACCACTAAATGTGTTGGCATGGAATAAAGTGGAGCAAAATGGCTGATTCTTAGGTTAAACATAACAATTATTGCAGCATTTTATTTTGTATAAACATACACCTCATGTTCTTGTGTTGCTGTTGAGGCAGCTTCAGCACGCTGCTCTGTTCTGTTGTTGAGATTGAGTAGCTGTCCTATTGGCTACTTATCAACATGTGAGACAAGAGCCATAGTTCTCAGCTTCCGGAGCAATACGCAGCAGGCTTTATTACCTTTTCAAAAGAAACTGTGCCCTGCCAAATGGATTCCCAACTGAAAGGCTCATCACGGCTCATGCAGCAAACAGGACTGAGACGCTCCGAGGTGACCGACTGTCTCTATCCTCATGTCCTCTTTAAACTGTACAATCGCCTCGAACAAACGGATGTTCCGCGGTTTGACTTCCAACACTTCCTTAGGGACTCCTAAAAATAGAGCACTGAGTCTTAAAATGGAAGCTGCACACACACATTCTGACCCCTCTCTTATATTGAAATGATTCTAAAATGATTTCATGTAAACCCACCGACAGAATACAGGAGGAAATCCCTAGACGAGCTCATTTGGTTTGGTTTCCTGATTTATTGTCTAGTAGTTCTAACACTGCTTGTGAATGGATCCAGCTCAGGTACAATCTTCACATAGAGGTACATAGTATATTTTGAGTCACCTAAATACATTTGTATCAAATTGTTTAATGTTTACTACAGCTTGGACTCCTGACTGGGGGTGTCTCAGAATGAATTGCTTTCTCTTTGTTTACCCCTATAACACGTTACAGCCAAGTGGTGCATGTAACAGATCATAATACCAGTTATTGTATCACACACAAAGTTCAGATTCAAAAGAAATGCGTCCACCCAACAAAAAAACCCCATTTGGCATTCTGTAGTAGTTGGTTTAGAGGCTGTGATTGGGCGATGAGCTGTCAGTCACATCTGGCAGCAGTGCCTCTAAATGTATTTCTCGCCCTCCTCGTGTACTCCTCTCCTTCCTGCAGCTGACAGTGGACTTGGCAGGAATGAATATATTGACTTGGTTTTCTCCAACTCTTTCTCCCCCAGCCTCCATGTGGACGTGGGCCCCCCACCATGGACCTCCGCCTCCCCCCTGTCCCCCTCCAGCCCCTCCCTGGAGGAGCGCAGGAGGCCGGGCACCCTGTTCATCTGGCAGGAGAGGGAGCGCCTGCAGCAGCAGCAGAGGGACAAGGCCAGGTGGGTCCGTCTTTCAGATCTCCTTCTCTGTGATGTTAGAAAGCCAGAATGCTAATCAGCACACCTGAAGGCTGTGAGCCCTTCAGCACAGCAGAGGCCTTCTTACGTAGGGTAGACGTGTCTGAACGCATGACCGGGTATATCACATGACACCAGCAACATAAATGCTACTTTATCTCCTGCTAACACTTTAACCACATTGTACACATGAACATGAGCGTTTATCGGTGGTCACGTGTTGATCTCCACGCTGATGAGCGTCTCTCTGTCTGTCAGAGGCAACTCCTTCTGTCCGTCGTCTCTAACAACACGCTCTCCTTGTCCAACCTCTACATTTGCAGTTTGCTGAAGTCATCCACCAAGACAGGAAGTCATGTGGCCCCTGCACCACAGACAGGAAGTAGCTCAGCGTAAGTAAGCCCTGAAGAATGAATAAACTAAGTAAAGGCTGATTTGAGTGACTCTTGAAGTTATAGTCACTTCATCCTTCCTTCCTTCCGAGTCGATGCAGGAGTGCAGAAGGAGGAAGGCTTGAGGGTGTGGGAAGTGTTGGCTGTCGTGATGAAACGTTGCTGTGTGTCTCCCCCTAGTGGTGGATCTCCAGAGAGCAGCAGCTCTCTGTCGGGGCTCCGGCAGCGCTGTGCAGTGAGTACTGACCTCTCGTCGTCGCACACAGAGCAGCAGCTGCTGCACAGATCTCTGATGAAAGCTCACCGTGTCCCTGTTCCACAGAGTGCTGATCAGATGAGCGCAGCGCCTCCCCCCACTCTGCTGCAGCGCTCCAGCAGCCGATCAGGTGCACACAACCGTTTATACTGTATTAGTATTTAGGTAATAACACTTTGCAGTACATTGTTCACAAGCTAAATGATTAGACGTAGCTCCGATATTATTAACTACATGTTGTTTTGGTTAAGGACACTTGGATCCTGTCACTAAGAGATCTACAGATATTTAGGACAGAGGCTGGTGCTGTTACAAACTTTGCTTTGTAAAAACTGAAATATTCAATATTTAAAAATGCCCATGAACTCACCAGTGCACTTACTGGTGAGCCGAGCAGACGGCTGAGCACACTGAGGAACTCTAGAGATGAAACAGAGCCTCATAACAAGTTGGTATGAGCTATGGATCGGTGAACTTCAGGTCTTTTTTATTATTCTGATTCTTTATATTACAATCAATAGTTAGCAGAACACCTTAGAGGCGTGTTCCCGTCGTGTCCTCCTCACCTACTCTGATGGAGTTGTGGCAGAATATTCTAAAACACTTTTGTGTTGCCACATCTAGTGGTATGGACATGTGCTCTGGAGGGTGCCTCTCATACAACGTGTGACATTGAGCTTGTTTGTGTCAGATGCTCCGTCCTCCCCCCCAGGTCAGACCCAGAGACCCAACAGCTTCCTGTTCCGCGCCTCCTCCCGCACCAACGTCAAACCCACAGGTACACACCAACACACACGCTTTACACCTTCCTTCAGCGCTGTGGAGACATTCCAACACTGTGGCTTGTGTCTCTGCGTTCAGTTACTATGCTCCAAACATCTGGAACAAACAGTTACTATGCTCCAAACATCTGGAACAAACAGTTACTATGCTCCAAACATCTGGAACAAACAGTTACTATGCTCCAAACATCTGGAACAAACAGTTACTATGCCCCACACATCTGGAACAAACAGTTGCTATGCTCCAAACATCTGGAACAAACAGTTACTATGCTCCAAAACATCTGGAACAAACTCCCAGAAACCTGCAGGTCCGCTGCGACTCCGACTACTTTTAAATCCAGCAAGAAGACTTTTCTTTTTGCCGCTGCTTTTAATTGAACTATTCACATCTTAAACTGCACTGTAACTTTTTATTCATGTACTTTTTCTTTTATTATGTTTTTTGTCTGAATGTCTTTCATGTTTGTAAAGCACCTTGAATTGCCTCGTGCTGAAAGGTGCTATATAAATAAACTTGCCTTGCGTGTCAGTGTTCACTCTGGGGGAGTCTGGCAGGAGCGAGTCTCGAGCCACGCTGCGTTCTCCCAAAGATGAGAGGGCCGACATCACACAACTACGCAAGGTAAACTCAGCACTTAAACACTTAACACTTAATACATTTATATATTTGTATATATTTATTGTAAAAAGAGTGGATGAAACTCCAGTATGTATAATAGTTTGACACACATGGTGTAGAATCCTGGGTCTAAATGCTGTGCCCGCCCCCAGACTCTGGAGTCCCGTCTAAAGACCTCCCTGCCGGAGGATCTGGGCGAGGCCCTGACTAACGGCACGGTGCTCTGCCAGCTGGTGAACCAGATCAGAGTGCGCTCCGTGTCCATCATCCACGTCCCCTCCCCAGCAGTGGTGAGTGGTGTCTGGGCCGTCTGCCTCCACAGCTCCCTTCACCTGTGCCTTCAATGACTGATGAAACACGACTTCTTAGTGCAGTGCTCTTTGCTGCTAGCTCATGGTGGCTAATGTTAGCTGGCTTCAGTTTGCATTTCTTCTTTAATGTTGAAGCAGGTTGATGACATGTATTTGCAGTAACTGAAAGTCAAGAGAATCATCCTGCCTGTCAACGTTCCAAAAAAGGGTTGTCATGCTCTCAAAACTGTTTAACTTAATATTATACGTAATATTATCTGCCCATTTGAACATACTGTTAAAGCAGGATTCAAACAGTGGCCTTAAACTGAGCAGCATGACCTGTGCTGTTCTCACCCACTGACCTGAGTTCAGTTTGTGCACCTGTTGTAGGAAGTGACAGCTTTCCCAGTGATGGCTCAGCAGAAACAATGTGCTGTCATTTATAAGGATACTCTCTAGATGCAGAGGAAACAGTGAGTGCTCTGAATACATATCGTTATTTTTCTCCCATGTAATAATACATTATTTTATACAATTTATTTTCAGCCAAAACTGAGCTCAGCAAAATGTCGACTGAACGTGGAGAACTTCCTCTCTGCGTGTAGGAAGCTGGGAGTCTCTGAGGTAACGTCTGTTTCTCGCTGTCCGTTGGTTACACTGGTTTACATTTGTTTGCATGACAACATGTTTCCAAAAGGAAGTCAAGTGAAACAGGATTGTTCATGTGCTTTAAGCTCAGTTGTGTTGCTAAATGATTGCTGGCAGGGTTGGACTGGTGTGTTGGAAAGTATTTTGTACGAAATCAAATGTGTATTGACGGCCCACGCACCAGTCCAACCCTGCCTGTTGTTCCGTGTGATCTTCTCTCTGTTGTGTCCTTCTCTTGTCTCCTAGTTTTAACAACATAACTTCCTGTATTTCCTCCTGTGTCCTCGTCCCCTGTGCAGAGGGACGTGTGTGTGTGCTCTGATGTGCTTCTGTGTAAGCTGCCCGCTGTGCTGCGCTGTGTGAGGGCCCTGCTGGCTGCTGGGGGGGGGGAGACGGGGGAGGACCAGTCCCCCCGCCACTCCTCACCTTCGTCGCCATCGCCCTCCTCCTCCTCACTGCTGTCCACAGACTTCCTGCTGTTCTACTGCGCAGTCATGGCCCTCCTCTACGTCCTGTACTGCTACCTGCTCCCCTAGAGGAGCACACACACACACACACACACACACACACACACACACACACACACACACACACACACACACACACACACACACACACACAGCTGCTGCCTCTCAGACTACTCTGCAGTGTGTTTCAGTATGCACGCATGTCCTGAGTGTGTGTCCACACCCCACAGCTGCCCTGCCACAGAGCAGCTGTGCAGCGAGCTCCTTCAGAGCCAGCAGAATCACTTCAGCTCTTCATCAGAAAGCACTACGGTGATACACACACTACGGTGATACACACACTACGGTGATACACACACTACGGTGATACACACACGACATGAGCAGGGAGATGATGCCTTAGCCTCGGTAGCCTTCGCTCTGACACACAGCATGTTGCCAGGAGTGAGAGGTGGAGCTGCTCCACGCACACGTTCTATGACCTGGGTCTTCTTACCATCGGGGTCGATGTGCATTAAACTGCAGCCATTAGGAACATTTTAAAGCCAAATCATGTGTGGCTCACACCTCAATATCCTCCCTGGAATTTCTTTGAATGTGGCACACTGTACAGAGAACGTAACATGGCGACACGTGAGGCCTTATGGTTCAAACTGTAGGAATCTGCTGCTCTCAACATGCAGCTGTGCACTGTTGGTTTCTGAGCACAACGATATAGAGGGGCGCAATATATGTTCTTGGCCACTTGGTGGCAGTGCCTCCAGCTGTAAACAAAATGGGACATTTTCACCTTATGAAGTGATAGAAGCCATTTGAACTCTCCTGTTAGCTCTGGGTTGGTCTCCAGCCACTCAGAGCTGTGGTCTCCAGCCACTCAGAGCTGTGGTCACCAGAAAGAGGCGGAGCATCTAAACCGCCAACATGCACACCAACATTGTGTCGAAGTGTAGTACAGTTGGGTGGATCTTAAGAAAAAACGTGGCCATTAGTTTTACCGTAATGGACGGCATTGTACTCGCCAAGTAGAAAGTGGAGATCAGGTACCATCACTCTGAGGGGGTGCTAACGGGGCGATCAGTGTAACACCTAACAGATTAGACGGGTGTAGAGGAAGACGTTTCCCTGTGTGTTCAGAGCAGCTCCACCTCTCAGGTCCCCGGCTGTGTGTCGCAGTCAGACCCCTCCCTGAGAGAAGCTGAAGGAACCTTAAACTGAATGTGAATGTGACATCTAGCCTTGAACCGAATGCATATTGGCTCAATGTTGGCTGTTCCAGCGAGACAGATGTGGAGTGCCTCTCTGAACACTCGCACCTTCTGCCCCTTTGTAATGTCTGCTGTGCTAACCGTGAGCAGCAGGGGGCGATGTCGGGCTTCACGTGTCCAAACGGTACAAACCCTTGCAAGGGGGGTGAGTGTACATTTTGTTATTGTTGTCATCGGTCAGTTTGACCAGGTGACTTGTATAAATGTAAACAGGCTATTAAATTATTTCTTTTTATTTATTTAGAATTCTGTTATTGGTTATTTTGTTTTAGGTGAAACGGCACTAATTTAATTCAGCCAATAGTTAAAAGGCTTTTGTAAAATCAATGTATGTGCTTTCAATCACACACAGGCCAATTTAATGTGATTTAATATTTAATTATTCAGCATTAAAACAACTGATAGTTTAAAAGTGTCCCCCTTCATTTGATTGGAGGACATCAAAGGCCTCTGCTGGTTCTACCTGGCTGCTCATAGGTCAGTCTGCATCCAAACCGCTTGGAATATAGTTGTGACGCTTATTGGACTGAAATCTTATATCCAAAGTGAGATACTAGGACTCACACATGAGAGCACCACATCTGCAATGTTATCTCAAAGTGGGGACAACATAACATACAGCAGCCGACCTGTTGGGTAAGGCTCCATTTAGGAGAAATCGTCCTGCTCAAAGTGTTCAATATTAAATCAATTGTTTAAAATATGCAAATTAACAATCTTAAAAAACATTAATGATTAATACGGAAGCCTAATAAAGTTGAATAGAATGTACTGTCATCATAGAAGCTTTAACGCAAAATGTCCTTTTTCAAAACTATATTTCACAGCACTTGTGTTTCTTACATAATGTCACCACAGTCCGGTTGTCTCATCCAGCGCCTGCTGCAGACCTCTTGTTGCTTTATTCAGAATGACTTTAGCACGTTTGCTTCTCAAGCTAACTGGCTGGGAGTTGTTGAGCCAGTTTGCTCAAAGGCAGGGGCAGTACCACTGGAACATTTGCCATTAAACTTTTGAAATAACATCTCACAAGTTTAGATTTCTAAACGTTTTTTCACACAATACATTTACAAATATCTATTTCATAAAGTATTTATATGTATTTAATATTAAACACTTTGGGGCCCCAAATAGAAAAAGCTATTCCATCTATATTGTATTTTATAATTGTCCTTATGCACACTGGTTCTTTTAGTCCGCATCTTTTCAAGAGTCCCGTCTCAAGTTCTTTACTCGCCTGCTGTTCAAAGGAAATGTTATACTGTTTGAATTCAAATGTAGATTTTATAAATGAAACTGGATGAGCTTCATCAGTAACCTGTCACTGGCTTAGACCAAGCTACATGCTTTGATATGTTAGCGGAACAGAATTGCAGTTGTATTTTATATTTATACGATACCCTTGTATTATTGAGATTCTTTTTTGAGTTTATATAAAGCTATATGTAAAGGTTTTTTCCCTCCGCTGTAAAGAAATTATTAAAAAATGAACTTTGACCGTGTGCTGTTTGTCTGCTTGCCTGCTGTGCTTTGGCTGACTCAGCAGAACTCTTTCATGTGGTCTTCATCAGGGTGTCTGCAGCTGCCTCAGACACAAGGCGTTCCCCAGGCCTTCTGCTGACTCATGCTTTCTGCGCATCAGGTCCCCAAGTATCAACACATTTAATGTCAAAACAAGTAGGATTTTAATTTCAAGCTAATGTTTGTCAAAGGATAAGTCTGGTGACATTCCATGAGTCTACCAACATGTATTCCATGAGCCCTGATGCTCCAGTCCTGAACGTCTGCTGCAAAGCTAGAGCACTAGTTTTAGATTAGGATGCAGGATTTAAATCAGACCCGCTGAATGTACCAACGTTGCACTTAACTTAAATTGGCCCATATCGCAAAGCAAAACATCCGAAGAGGCGCTCCACAGAGCGGAGTTGCTATCTGGGATGTAGAGGAGAAGGGACTCTTCAAAGTGACTTCTGTTTGCACACACACTGCATTTGGTTACAGTTCTCCACACTAGCCACAAGGTGGCAGCAATGAGCCAACCCAACAATTCCAATACAAAAGATTCACACAGATAAGATTTGGGTTTCCTCCAGTGTGAATTCAAACACTAAGCTGTGTTGTTACAAGATAAAGATTCTGCAGGCAGAGGCCTCCCCCGCTCTAAATGTCTCTGTGCGCTCAGAGCTCAGAGCTTTGCTTCGAGACAAACTGAAAGACAGAATAACACCAGACTTATTCTCTAACTGCACAACGGCGATAGAACCGTTATTGTTGGAATTGGAAACCAATACAGTCATTGTGTAAGCCCAATCCTGATCTCATGATTTGAGGAGTTTTCAGTCCATTTCTCAGCAGGTTGAAGTCTGGGCAGCGTACAGATATCCTGATGTCCACTTTGCCCTGTACCCTAACCTCTACACGCTCCTGTGACACCTATCTGTTCCAGCTCAACTCACTACATGTTACTATCACTGAAAGCCCATGTGGTGCAGTCTGATAGTCGTTTGTCGTGTGTAGCTAAATAATGTTTGAGGGTACAAGTTTCTTCTGTTTTAGTGACAACAGTTGAGATAAATAAGACCTCTGTTCTCCGGGGGCTGTGTTTGAGAATCCAGACATTGTGGATCCTTGACGTTGTTCATCACGTGTTCCTGTGAGTTCAGTGATAGACTCATACTGGGGTTTCCTTGGACCTGTTTAAAATAATCGTTTATTGATTTGACAAAAGACTGCATTTTCAGTGCTTCAAAGATGGCTTGAAGTTTGTCTGGATCTGTTGTCAGAGCAACAAGCTCAGATCTGCAGTGGGCGGCTCTACAGGAGTTTGAGCTGTGACCAAACCTGGAGACATGTTCCGGTATACATCACGTTTAGAGAATAACAGAAAAAGTTCTAGTCTAAATATTAATGTAAACAATGGGATTGGAAAAAAGAATGAAATTATTTGTTATCAAAGTTATATTAAAGAGGGAAAATCCCAAAAAGGCCCCGTGGGGAAAAGCTAAATGTTTGATGGAACCAGGAGCTGTTACACACCGAACAGCACATCGGGGATTTAATACACGAGGACGCCGCGTTAAGAGTATCCAATACACATGAGGGTTACTTGAATATGTTGCAGTGTAACGATTGTAGGGATCAAGTGATATATCAAATTCGTTTATTTTATATATACACCGTGTCTTTGGCAGTTGTTCTTTAGTGATGCACTAACCTCCTCTAGGTAATGACATCAAACCACGCCCGAGGAACCTAGTTGCCTGCATGATTCAGCTGGCTAGCATCAAGTGATCCTATAGGTTTAGTCTCGAGTTTAAAGAAAAGGCCCGGGCCGTTTCTCAATCGCGAGGATGCTGTTTTGGTAGTCGCGTTCTTCCAAGTCACTTCCTTCAGAAACGAAGCAAGTATACTTACAAGCCACGGCTTTGGAAAACGAAGAAGAATGGAACAGGCTAACAAGTGTGCCACTCTCTCTAACGGTTTCAACAAACTGTACCAAAAATAAATACCTCACGATGTCTATCTAATGATGAACTTGCTTTACTTTCACGGAACACATGTTTGGTGATAACAAACACATGTAACATGTTCTACGCCACTATACTTACATTTAAATGTGTGCTACGTCGGTTCAGCCATTCTCCGCAAGGGTTTTTGAAATTGGTCCGTGACCAAAGCATTGTGGGGATTTTAAGGACGCTTTAGTCTACCCATGTGCAGCCTCGAAATTTCCCCCAAACCAAGGACGCGACCTCGGTGGAATTCCAAGTATGCTGGAGATTGGAACAGTCCTTCGGCGGCACTCAATGACGTAGCATCCTTGAAATATTGGCTTGGAAGCCAAAATCCTCGCGATTGAGAAACGGCCCCAGGGTGCTCTGGGACAGGAGGCTTCCATTGAAAAGTGTGTATCCATTCCCCTTTAGCTACTCAGTCACACAGCCCACATGCACACCTGCAGAGTTCATGACTGCCACGGGTTGAATGACACAAACACGTAATGATTCCGATCACACAGCCTTTTCCATTAAACACACGACCACCCTCCTTCCTTCCTGTCCAGTGTGAGTGTGTGCTTGTTCTGATGCACAAGGTTTCTTGTTTCAAAGCAAAGTTGTTTTAGTAACTCGGGTTTAATAGCTTTCCACTTCAGCCCTGAAGGCAATAAACACTCAACAGTGTGTCGACGTTTGTGATATCCACTGGACTGAAATCAAGACATGCTTTTCCAGGGAATGCCACTGAGCACGTCCCGTCAGCGCGTGACCCTTCACCAGCAGCGCGTGACCCTTCACCAGCAGCGCGTGACCCTTCACCAGCAGCGCGTGACCCTTCACCAGCAGCGCGTGACCCTTCACCAGCAGCTGCCTCATGTTCTCCGTTTACAAGCTAACACAATCCAATACATTTCACAGCCAAAGGGTTAAGATCACGTGTGACTCCATCATCAATATTTATTGTAACAGATAATACCTACAGGGTGGGGCGCCACATGTTATCCAGATTGGAATCCAGGATTTTAATAATAGGAGAAAGATTAATATAATTTATTCTTCATTTATTTGTAAATCCAAATTTAACAATTCTTTGTAAATGTAGCATCCGTCAAATAATATACGCCATGGCTCCTGACACGCCTCCATGATCGCTGAAAGAGTGATACTCATGTTTTGTTGATCATTAAGGAAATATAATATTTCAGGAAATTGCCCAAAAATCTTTGGACATAATTGTATATGTTGTGAGCAATGACTGCAGATGTGGTCTAAATAGAACCTTTGAGAAGAATCCTCACTCAGAAAGCCAGGCAGGTTTCACATTGGAGCTGAGAGTGAGCAGCTGGCTTGTTTCGTTTGACGTGTTGAAAACAACTTGGAAGCAACAAGGCACATACTGATATTCACAGAAGGCGTGTTTTGGGTTCCAACGGAGGTAAAAGCAGCTAATTCTACCCCTTAATTCATGTGTCCAATGTGTGCACGTCTGCATGAATCATACAGTATGTATAAAGCCTACCTGCATCTGTACATGTTTCTTCCTCTCTTCCCAGGACTCCTTGTGTTCCTCCCAACTCATCACGGAGGACGAGGGGCTGAGTCGGCTGGCTCAGACCGTCCAATCACTGGTGGACCTGGCCGACAGCTCCCAGCGGGGCCCCAGGACCCAGACGTAGGGGCCGAGGCTCAACGCGGTGCTGACCCGGCGGAGCATCACACGGAGATCCATCCAAGGGCCACGCTCCATATTAACATGTTCAATAGTTACACACACTGTGTCGAATACATGTCGACAATAAAAGACCTCCAGTATGGAAATGATCCAGAGCCTCTTTTCATCTTTACAAGTGAAGATTGGGCTCATATTGATTTGAAAACATCTTTCAACTTGTGTAATTCAAAGACTAGCCTGCTCTGTCCACTTTCCAAATATACCGACAAACTAAAGCTATTGGATTAACACTATTTTGGTTTATTCTGTACAAAAACAGAAATGTTAAAATAATTGACTTACAAGCAACCATTCATTGTAGTGTATAGGTCTCTGGTTCAACACACCAGTGACCTGTTGGTAGTTGGTGGTAGAACTGTAACGAAGCCATGCTAGCCGTTTCTTCATCACCAGCTTTTTACTTACAATCCAGAACATGGAATAACATCTTGTAAACAGTGTCTCTGTTAGAAGTGTGCACCATGTCCCTCAGGGGACGCCGCTCTGCTTCAGTTGGACATGAAGACTACACGTTGAATACCTGCTGTGTGTGTCCCTCCTCTTCTCTCCTGCCGGGCAGAGGCTCCACATTAGCAGCTCAGCATGACACCATACGATCTCAACCAACCTGCAGCTGGTCACATTGCATGCTGGGTAATGTAGAAGACAGGTTGAGTTCATAATTGGAATGAAATCAGATGGTTTATCTTAATAAGTATACAAGTATGCTCAAACCTTATGCAATAAAGTGGTTTCTGATCGTTTCCCTTTTATCCTTGATAAAGTAGAATTACAGACACACACAGTATACAAAAGAAAACTGGAAAATAATTAGGGGAAATCAGGTAGAAATGTCTCTGTACTACTTTTAGTGGAATAACAACAGCTATCAGCAGCAAAGCCACACTAGAGAGAGGAAACCAGTTTGGACATGGTGGGATTTTAAAATACAGATTTGATTGAAGAAATCAGCTTGTTGTTCGCTGCTGTCAGAGAAGCAACCCGAGTATACAGGCGGGTGCAATACACACACACACACACACACACACACACACACACACACACACACACACCACACACACACACACACACACACACACACACACACACACACACACACACACACACACACACACACACACACACACACACACACACACAGAGTAATCCAGCGTCTGATAGGAGCCACTTACCTCACCTCTGACTCATCCGTCCAACAGGAGTTAACAGGTCTGTTGCAAGTGTTACACACCGTGAGGATGTGTTACACACCGTGAGGATGTGTTACACACCGTGAGGATGTGTTACACACCGTGAGGATGGGTGACATTGTGACAAACAAGATATTTGATTTATTTATGTTCATTGAATGCACCACATGAAGCAGGCTGTACGAGTCTCTTGAGTTTCGTTCCCAACACAACCTGTCCTCCCAAACGCTGTATTCACCCACATTTGAAAATAAATTCCCAGAATCATCAAATATCTTCTGAAATATTCTTTGATTTATATTTCACTCATCAAAAGCACATTCATCATTTTAGGAAAAAGCTCCACCATAATCTGTGTTCATAACATGTCCCAGCCACAGCCGGGCCACACTGTCTCCGACACGCATCTAGATTATTCTTCCAACCATATCTTTGTGTCTCCCAATGTGGCCCCTCACCACAAAGGAACCATTGAACCAATAGCAAGTATCTAGAAAGCTGATCAGATCCCCCTGGGACCCGCACTCACATTCTGCTCCCTCATTCTTCAGAACAACAACAATAACGTAGCTGTGATACTTTATTACTTTTAGACAGAACAATTCTGCTCTCTCCACGTCATCATCAGTGATGTGTGTGGACATTGAGTTTGGTTGTTGTCTTGTTTCTGTTTGTATTTAAAGTAATGGCATTATGTTGGTTTAATGTGCTGCAGACAGGGACCTACTGTTACTTTTAATCTCTTCCGATCCAGCATACAGATTGACACAGAGAAGAAGAGCGCTGCCTTCACTTCAACACCCAGCTCTGGGTTTAATCACGAGTCACTTAGCAGCGTGGCCTAATTGCCTATCATCTTAATATCTGTACGAGCACCGTCTGTAGCGGCTCATCTCCTCACTTCTTGATAAAACACACACCTCATGAACACACACTTGTGTATGGAAATGTCGTCGGTCAGATTCCCGTCACGTCGGAGCCGTTGCCCCGCGAGCCCCGCGCTAACCGCCTGAAGAGTCAGCCTGACATTTACGGGCTGCAATTGAGGATGGGTATGAACCCCACGCAGACAGAGATGGATATCAGGAGGAAGCAGATCGAGCTGAGACGAAGGGGGGGGGGCTCCTGAGTCAGTGGCTGTGACTCACGGGGGGCCGGACCCCTGCTCACATCTGGAGATCTGATGATCAGCTGCCGGACAGTGTTCAACCGTACACATTTATTAACAATGGTGTCAGGGAGGTGATATAAAAAGGTTCATATTTAGCCGATCACTTTATAAAAAAATATATATTTGGGGCTCACCTGGTAGAGCAGGGGTCTTCAGCTCCACCATCTAAATAAAAGAAGGGAAAAGCCCTACTATTTCAAGTTAGTTTTCAACACAGATACAATGAAAAAATAATGAACCAATTATTCTGAAATAATATTTTAATTGAAAACCATGAAGGAAGACGAAACCGAACATGTAGCTTGGACATATTACAGGCAGCTTGTAGCCCAATGTCTACAGGAAGACACCCTGGATGTTGTTCACACTAGTTGAGCATTCAACACATGCTTTATTAAACAAAAGAAAAGCACATTATAGGGGTGATCAAATTAAATAAATAAGAGCCTTTAAGAAATATTAAAACAAATACAAAAATGGAGAAAATTGAAATGAAGGAATATTGTCAAAAAAAACATTGCAGCAAATGATTTCAGTTCTTTAGTGCAAGCAGGAAAACACGCTGTGGCTCCATATCACAGCAAACTATAGCATTATTATTCAGGTCCAATCAACAACAACAACAACAACAACAACAACAACAACAACAGACTAGCAGAAGTATAACACAAGTGCTCAATGATGTGTTTTCATTTGTGTTCTTCATTCAAGTTCAGGTTGTCGAGCAGTGAGACTGGCTGAAGCCAACTCTAACAAGTTGGCATTCTTCTCTTCTTCTCCTCATAAAAGTATGTGGAGCCTGATTTGTAAAAACGTCTCTCGGCTGAAAAGGCTGTGCACATTTCTAGGTCAATGCTGACTGTGCTGCTCCGAATGAGCTCGCTGTACCTGTGGCTGGCGGACTGCCCGAGGCGCCAGATCAAGGGTTAGATAAGGAGAGCAGTCGATTAGACTTAGTAGACCTGAAGGCCTCTGTAGCGATGAGCAGGCTCCGTGTGTGTGTGTGTGTGTGTGTGTGTGTGTGTGTGTGTGTGTGTGTGTGTGTGTGTGTGTGTGAGCTACAGCACTGAGGATTTCCTATTAGTCAGACAGGATGCAAAAAAGGTTTATCAGTCTTGTGTCAAATCCCATTATCCTAAACTCTAATTTGATGGGGGAACAATGTGATCTGTGTATTGTGTGCTTCCAAGCACCCTTAATTACAAATCTCAGTGACGCCCAGAAACAGCCTGCGACTTCCCTCGTCCTCTTCTCTGCACAGTCTCCTCACAGTGACACGTCATCAGACTCACCCTGAGTGCCTGCTGTGAGGGGTGTCTGCAGCTCACCATCCGTGGGTAGGGTGCCTGGGTGTCAGGATGGGGGGGTACGGGTGACTCCTGAAGTTAGGCCTCCCCCTCCTCATACAGTGATCATCTTGTCTGGAAGGAGGAAGGAACTTCAAACCTCCACCTGGACACAAAGACCACCATCATCATGTTTCCCTGCTGGGCCTGGCCTCCGTGAGATGATGAGCAGCTTTCAGTCGGTTTATTACTCACATAGCATCCTCTCTACAAGGGCGTGGATCTCTGCCATGGGAAACAGGAAACAACATATTGATTGGAATCATTGTGTGAATGCATGATGCACCGCTTAAAAATATCTTTTTCTAAAGCTGCACAACGTCTTATTTTCGATTTCGATGAGTTCATTTGGGGAGTTTCCGTTGACTCCCAGTCAATGTTCTCCCTATAGTCAAAGTCCTAACATGTATACATCATGTGTATCCTCACGATGTGGCCTGGCCTCTCCACACACACCAAGCACGGAGATAGATCGTTTGTTTACAACAATTCTGTTTTTTCAAACCTAAAATAATACAGGAGAAAATCTAACGTGTACGTGTACGTTGTGAAAGTATCAAATACAACAGGAAAAGGAATGGCATCATAATACGATTATTGGACAGTTCAACAATGAAGAGATGGACAGGAAACTGATTCCAGGGAACTCAGTCTGGTGGTTTTCTGAGGAGCCGGCCTCACCTGGAAATAAAGGTGGCTGGCTAAGACATGTCGTAACTCAGAACCACGTTCAAACACTAAATACCAACATTGACGAGTGAAGGCTTTCGAAGCCTAATCCATCCATGGTCACAGTTCTTGGAGTTGCTTATTGAAGAGATGGGTGCAGGGAAATAAACAAAGGTCTGTTTTGGAACATTACTTGGAGCTTTAATATATTCTTTTATTATTTCCAGAACATTTTCCATGTTAACTGTTGTTACAGAGTTATTGACTGATGGTACATATTATAGAAGTGAGTGGAGTTGGTCAGTGCAAAGCAAATGTATTTACTGAGCGCATGCTGCTGGGTAATGCAAACGTCTCTGTGCCTCATCCTCAGTGCCTCAGTCATGCTACAGCGATAACAGAGAGAAAGCGTCATACCTGGACTCAACATGGAGTCGTCCTGGGACCAGGGGGCTCTGGCCTGGGGGTGAACTCGCTGTGAAAGCCACGGGTTTGCAGGGGGCAATGGGTCTGTCAGCAGAAACAGAAGACAGTGTCATAACACCAGAACGCTTGGGAAGTGTTGCCGACTGTGTGCTGTACCTACACCGACTGTGTGCTGTACCTACACCGACTGTGTGCTGTACCTACACCGACTGTGTGCTGTACCTACACCGACTGTGTGCTGTACCTACACCGACTGTGTGCTGTACCTACACCGACTGTGTGCTGTACCTACACCGACTGTGTGCTGTACCTACACCGACTGTGTGCTGTACCTACACCGACTGTGTGCTGTACCTACACCGACTGTGTGCTGTACCTACACTGATGCTGCACAGGAAGTAGAGAGGGAGAGCAGCTGACTCCAGCAGCAGCTGAGTTCTGCTGACCACAGAGCACATGCTGCAGGGGTGGACCTACACAACACACGGAGGCACAGGAGAAAAGGTTAGGGTTGGTCTTATCAGTATACAGTACATGCACAAGTACAACTTAGTATGTTGGCAATATGCACAAATCAACAGTTTGGAG
The DNA here is from genome assembly GCF_902827115.2 of Pseudochaenichthys georgianus. Lineage (NCBI taxonomy): Eukaryota > Metazoa > Chordata > Actinopteri > Perciformes > Channichthyidae > Pseudochaenichthys > Pseudochaenichthys georgianus. Next base: position 22,273,707 of record NC_047520.1, on the reverse strand, counting down.
TGTCAAACATTTCTGACAAAAAAACCAGTGTTGTATGTCGAATAAAGTATGTTGGCAATATGCAAGAAACCTAAACATTAGGTCAAAAGTATGCAACAAAAAGAGATTGTATAGGATGTCAAAAACAGGCAAACAAAATATATATATATAGTATAGTATAAATAGTACCGTACTTTTCGGACTATAAAGCGCACCTGCATATAAGCCGCAGCAGCTGAAGTCTGTCTTGCTCTCGTTCTGTCTCTCGGTTCCACTTTCACTTTGGCGCGCTACCTGTCTCACTCTTTTCCGGCCTCCAGCTTTTCCTGCTGGAGCCCGCCGCTTAGAGGTGGCGGGCGCGGACCGGTCCTAGAGCCCATAGTGTTAAGGTGGTTAATTTTACCTGTAAAATCCATAGATTTAGGAGGTTCCCTAGTGGCCATTAGCTGTACATAAAAAATTGGAAAAAAGTCGCGGTTTATAGTCCGAAAAGTACGGTAAGTATTTTGGAAATGAGCCCAAAACAACAGGTTAGTATGTCAAAAATATGCACAAAAAAAACAAACATAGGACAAAATGTATATTATATTATGTGCAAATGATGACAGTACAGAACACAACAACATAGAAATGGTATGTTGAAATAAATGACACCATGTAATACGTCAGAATAATATCACTTACTACAAAATAGTAAAGCATTTAGAAAACACAAAAAACGACAGTAGTATGTGGAAAATATCAGGAAAAATATCATGTCCAAAAATGACATGATATAGTATATCTTAAAAACAGTACATAGTATGTCCAAAATATCACAAAAAACACAAAATATAGTAAGTTGAACAAATCAACAGTAGATCTAAAAGCAGGTATGCAAAGGTGACGAGGACTGGATGGTGCTAGGGGGGAAGCACCTACAGCCCCGCTCCGACAGTGTGGGACTGACGGAGGAAACGTCCTCCCGTTACTTAAAGATGTAATTGTGACATACTGCTGCATTAGAAAAGCAGCAGTATGCGCTATGAAAAGAAGGGTGATGTCAAAATATATTAACAAATAAGGGTGAAAATTAAAGGGCAGTTGAACCCGTCTCCTCTCTATTCTGAAATGCAATCTTTAAGAACACGAGCAGGTCTATTATTGTCTGGTCTACTGTGATTAAAGGCGCTTAGAAATCTCAAAATACCTTTTATGAGCTATCGGTGCCGACAGGTGAAGGCTGTGAATGGGGGCTGATTACTGTATGATGCAATCAATGGACCCTGATGGGGGGCACACACTTCTGATTGCCAAGTAGAGCTATAGGAAAGGAGAACAGCAGACTTGTATAGGAAGCAGTATTGCCTTCCTCAGGGCTTGCTGATCAAAATGCCTCCCATTTAAAAAACATTTCACAAGTGTTTGGAGATAATAAAATGCACTGTACTTAAGCTTCTCTGAGCAATTATGTACACATTCAATCCACATGAAATTCAACTGTCATGGAGAACGCCATCTGGAGACATTCAAGCATTCATGTTCAACAAATCAGCTGTTCAATTATCATCAACCACAGAGGGGCAGAGCAGAGAGGAGCCTTCCATCTCCACTGAACACACACACACACACACACACACACACACACACACACACACACACACACACACACAACACACACACACACACACACACACACACACACACACACACACACACACACACACACACACACACACACACACACACACACACACACACACACACACACACACACACACACACACACACACACACACACACACACACACACACACACACACACACACACACACACACACACACACACACACACACACACACACACACACACACACACACACACTTCCTGGCAGCCTGGCATGCTAGAAGTTAGCTCCTAAGCGACAGCAGTGCAGGTCACAATCACATTTGTCATGACACAAATGTTGTCGCTTCATATGGTGTCCAAGAAAAAGAAAAGATCTATGAGCCTCACTGATCATGTCTAGCTGTAGCTTGGACTCAAACTAAAGAAGAAGGAAGCAAAGCAGTGGGTTTTTGTTGAAGACATTTCACAGAGACTCTAAAGAGTGCTTGTCCATACTGCTGGGGGTTATCTGTCTGTTTTCCTTCCATTTCTATCTTCATCAGGAGATACAGGTTAACCCAGTTAACCCTCGTTTGGTTATCACATGGATTTGATCAGAATGACTGATACGGAGAGGACTCACCCAGCTGCTAGATGAACATCAACACACGAACGCATCACTACTTATAATCCAGTAAGATCATGTATTCATCGGGAAATGGCCACTTTTAGGTCTGGTGCTTTTGTGCTCTGTATCATTAAGTATCATTTAAATGTACCACAGTATTCCTGCACTGTGTATTATAACTTGGACTTAAGTAGAAGTTATAATACCACTTCTCTCCAGCCTTCTTGCGCTTAGTGACTACATTGTTTTTCTCAGACGCCGCCTGATTGCGGTTGATGAATGTTAAAGCATGTGTTTTGAGGCTGTATGTAGTTATCAAGTAACTGATATTTGTGTTTTTTACCTTCCGTTTGGAACCAACCTGCTAAACGGTAACCACCAACTAGTCAGGTTCTTTGAAGCCCCTTTAAGGACAACACGTGGTTGAGGTTTGGGAGCAGTGTGTTTGCTCCCCATGTTGTCACGGTTACCCCGAGCACCCTGGTTTGGAGAGGCTGTATCTTCACAGAAGCATCATTCCAGCTCTTTTTCTATTTGTTGCTGATGCCTTCCACAACCAGTTCCACAGCTTGTTTCTAGTAAAGTGTGTTGTTGCAGGATGGCTCTGTGTCGTCAGTAATAATCACCTCTTTGTGGAGTGATTGCAGTATGGCGCTACAGCGCTACAGCTTCTCTCGGTCAGTTGGTCGACAACAAATGAGTTCCAGTTGAGAGCCAGGCTCCTTTCTGCAGTCATTCCCTGAGCGTACAGCTACGCTCATGAACACGTCCAAGATGCTCAGCTCCACCACTGTCTGATCCCAAGGCCACTGAGCAGCTCCTCTGGGCAAGGGCACTTCAGAGGCGGTGATAAACTTAGGGCAAAAGGGAACCTCTGAGGCTCGGCAGTCTGTACACACAGCTGCAGGCCAAGTAGCTTTATACTTTTCTCAGACCTTAAGTGTGAAACTTTGGAAACCAGCGTGTCACTCCAAACAACGTGTCATAATATGAGCTTGTCAGAGGAAACAGCAAAGCCGTTCACATTTGCTTGTAAAAACAACTTTGCGATGGTGTGTAGGCAAAGAGGCAATTTAGGTAGAGCATGTGGAAGTCCAAATACTTTCAGAGGAACTGCACATACCAGGTCAGCAGAGAAACAGTCACTGCTATGTAAACCATGAGGAGAACATTATTTAGAGCTTTAGCAATAATGCAGACTAGCTCAAATTAGAGTTTGAAAGATTGCTTTTAATAACTGTTCTTTTTCGAGCAACCCTATTCTGCTCACTGGCAGGTTCATGTTAGCATTTTGTGTCAATGCTCGGACCCATGTCTCCATGCTTTAATGTTCAAAACGCTGCCTCTTTACAGCACCTCTTTTCACCCACCGTCTGAAACCAGACGGTTGTGGACGAATTGTCCAATAATCTGTCTTTTCCTATCCACTATTCCTTGACCTCTGTGTGAAATGTCATGGGTTAAAGAGCCTGTGACACGGTTTTCCCCCATCATCCAAACCCATCCATTTGAGTACATATTGTCCCCTTGAAAACCGTTACTGAACTGATTTTGGATATTTGTACTTTGATAACCATTAATCCTTCAATGTTGACCATTTTCTGGATCTTCTCTGGATTCTTCAAGTCCCGCCAAATGATGGGTGACGTCATTGCGGGCACAGCGCTCCAGCTGCACCGTCCAGGATCCCAGCATCTGCATGAAAACCTTTATATATATATACAGTCAGATGTAAACGCACGACGGCGCACACAGCAGCAAGCTCAGACAGCGATGACAGGTTAATGTTGAACGCGTCTGAGAGCTCATATGAGGCTGAAGGATCGGTTTATGTTGTATCTTCTAAGTTTAGGAATGAGGTGCGTCAATATGGGCGATCATATGGTCATGTAGCCAGTGGTGGAATGGGACTAAAACTCCTCCCGGGACTCTCGACCGGCCCACTTCGGTACCGCTAGTAAATTGTCAACGGGGGGAGTGGGGGATGTCAGGGGCGGCGGGTGCTGTAGATAGTAAATGTAAATATTTGTGTCACTGCATCCTGGTAAAATACAAATATAATGTATAATGTCTGTGTCTTTGACCTTAGCGCTGCTAGCCACCTGTGCCCTGTACTACGAAGCCAGTTCAGCAGACCCTGGATATGTTTGAGTAACAAACAAACTAACAACAACAAACTAACAAACGAGATCTCGCTAAGCGGTCCTACGACGCTGGTTATCAACTCGGTAAATCAAGCCAGGGTTTCTCTCTCCAGCTGAGAGCGCGTTCACGTCTAAGACACGAGTGGATCTGACTTTAATTACATTTGTCTCGAGTGTTTCGTCAACATAATGTGTTAAATAATACTTCTGCATCCAGTCTGTGACACTGTGAGTGTTGCACGGCCAGATGAGGCTGGAGAAGCTGACTCAGATAAGGAAATATATGATATATTATGATATTATATGATCGATGATCGACTGATTGATGATGTGATATGAATGATAAGTGCGACACGTCGGCGTCTTCTCTGCATACGGTAGTTTAACCTGTATTTCCTTTATCCTGTAATATGACTTGAGAGATTTAAACTCCGCACACTGAGTTGATCTCTTTTCTATAGACGCCGGAGGCGGGCAGCGTCAGGTAAAAGAAGTTATTTAGCCTTCTCAAACCTGAGCCTCACGCGCCGCCTATGGGGGATGTGCTAGTTACTTATCCGACCGGCCCACTTCGGTACCGGCCCATCGGGATTCGTCCCGATGGCCAGTCCGCCACTGCACCCAGCCCACGTAAACTGTCAACGGGGGGAGCCTCGCTGCGGGGAAACGGTGGACCTAGTGTCCCGATCGGAGTGGGAATAATAATAATAATAATCTGTGCATTTTATCCATTAATTTCCCCAACATTGTGGTAAAAAAACACACGTTTAATCCATGTTGGTGTACTTACTACAACTACAAAAAGCATCGGTTTGTTTTCTCATCAGTAAATGCAGACCGGCTCAAACAAACGATTTTTAATCATCATCCTCACGATCATTTAATGTATCATATGTTCGCCGAATTGACATGAAAGCACTAATAAATGTAGTTTCATCCACTTGAGTTTACAACTACAAAAATAATCGATTTGTTTTTATATCACATCCCACGGGAGGAAATTCAGCAGCTCTCACTCCCGATTTTTAATCCTAATGTAATCATCATCTTCACCACGATCATTTATGTTTATGTTCGCCGAATTGACATGAAAGCACTGACACATATGAATATACTGTAGTCAACTTCATTAAAACGTTATTAACGTGCCTAAACTCAGTAATTCACCATTTCTACGCATAACAACACACTTTGTCCGTGTTTGGCTCTCGAAGCGTTCCCGCATTGACGTCACTTCCGGCTTCCCCCAAAACTTCAAAATGAGTGAAGGAATTTCCCCGCGATGTTCGAAATTATTGATATTTAACGGAACGGTATCGCTTTTTATTTTTTAAACTGACGGTTCGAGATGACTAGTAGACCAATATTTCATTGCACAACAGTTGTTGGGATGCTGTCACAGGCTCTTTAAGGGATAGTTGTTAGGAGATTTCAAAAGGACTTAGGAAAAGACGACCGGGCTTCAAGAGAATCCGACTGCACTGACACTCTCTGTAAGTCAAACAGAGCCTAGGGCTCCAATCAATGAATGAATACATATTTATTCAAGTGGACAAATAATAATATGTATATAAATGTATATAAAGTACAAATATGTTCATTTAAATAACATTGAAATCAGTGATGGGAGGAGAAATTAAGTTCACAATTCTTGCAGGAGACATCGGTCACAGGGGAGGAGATCAAGAGACCTGAGGACAAAGGAAAGGAACTGAAGCGTGCAGACTGAAATCCTCTAAAGAACCAGGACAGGTAAGATGTTTCAACTTTGTGAGAGATCCGCAGAGCTGCGGTGCGCTTCAAAAGATCACGTTGTTCTGATGAAATGTCTGCCTGTGTGCCCCGTGGCTTTAGAAGTCACTGTCAGGATATTACGTATCAATCCGTGCGCTCATTCGCAGAGCACTGTGACCACAGACGCTGATGGCTAATTCCATATGCATTTTATTATTGTCGGTCACAAACTATGTTCACTGGGACACCATTTGTGTAAAATAAGGACTTATCAAAGTCAACTTTATTGTCAATCTCAAAATATGTTTGTACACACAGAAAGATGGAAATACTGTTTCCCACAGTCCTGAGGTTACAATAAACATTCAAATGCAAGAACACTCAATCATTTACAAAAGACCCACAGAATAACCGTTTACTTCAAGTAAGCAGGTTATATATAAAAAGATGATGTACATAGTGCAAATGGGAGTGCAAAATGTTCCAAAGTAGCGTAAAAGTGACTGGTTTGTTGTGTCTGTGTGGGGGGTGTACCGGGTCCCGGTCCAGTGGGGGCAGGGTGGAGAGGGGAGATAGAGGGGAGAAGGGAGAGACTTTATATTGCTCTGATAGTTTGCAAAAGGAAGAATAATGTAATGCTATTTCAATAAGTCAGTACATTGAAATTAAAAGAGTTGAATAAATAATATTTAAATAAGTCAATACATGGATTTAAAAGTACAATGAATAAATAAATACAATAATATATTGTTGCTAAAACGGAGTAAAAACTATCTTTAAATGAGTTGATAAAATCCAGTTGAATTGCTGAAATTAAAAAGGGCTTACATTAAGTGCAGGGTTCTTACACCTTTTCCAAAGTCAAATTCAAGCACTTTTCAAACCTTGAAAACACCACATTACATTTCAAGCATTTTAAAGGATTTCCAGCACCCGTACGAACCCTGTAAGTGGTAAGAGTTTGATTTCATATTTACAATCACATGAAAAGTGATCCGTCTGTCTGCTGTGGGGAAACTACAGTTCTCTGTACAGCGGACTTCTGGAACATAGATACTTTGCACCTATACTATTATAGTGTTGCTTTTTTGCAAGCTTTATGAACGTAGACAACAGTGAAAATATATTCTTCATTTGCACGTTTGGAATTCAAATAAAGTGAAACTTAATGGTTGCTCGCCTTCACCCTACGGTCCACACCTATTAATCCACATGAATCCTAATACGTATGAAAATATTTTTTAAATACAATTGTATTTATTGTAAACATGTTGGGCCTCAACATCTAATACCTAACATTTTAAACTCGATGCGCTCTGAAGCTACGGGGCGGCCGAGGAAAAAAAATACACATGCGTTAAATCGCGTTAAAAATAATTAGTGGCATTCAGTTTTTTTTTGCGTTAACGCGTTATTAACGCGTTAACTTGACAGCCCTACTATTTACCTATAGAAACAAAGTTGTTTCTGTCCTTTAAGTAGGATTCAAACCCATTTAGAACTGTTTCCGAAAGTCCCACCTAGTTTTCCAGTCGGTCTAGTAATATGTTGTGGTCAACAGTGTCAAACGCAGCACTGAGATCTAATAATACTAACACTGAAGTTCTGCCACTGTCTGTGTTTAAGTGGATGTCATTGAAGACCTTTACAAGAGCAGTCTCAGTGCTGTGGTTTGGACGAAAGCCTGACTGGAACACATCAAAACAGTTATTTCAACGCAAGAAATTACTCAACTGTTGAAAAACAATTTTTTCAATGATCTTACCTAGACATGGCAGGTTTGATATGGGCCTGTAATTGTTCATTACTGAAGAATTTAGATTATTCTTTTTTAAGAGCGGTTTAATGACTGCAGTTTTCAGGGCCTGTGGAAAAATACCTGAGTGAAGAGATTTGTTTACTATATGAAGTAGATCTGAGGCCATGCAACGAAAAACATCTTTGAAAAATCCTGTTGGAATAATATCAAGGCAGCAGGAGGAGGATTTCAGAAGTTGTATAATGTCCTCTAGGTCTTTATCATTAATCTGATGGAATTGTGTCATGGTGTTTGAATTGATGTTAGGTGGACATAGGGGCAACACATTTGCTGTACCTGATGCAGAGGCACTGACTGCTTGTCTGATTTTCTGAATGTTGTCAGTGAAAAAGGCAAAATCATTGCACGACCCGGTGGATAGAAATTCAGAGGCTACTGACACTGGGGGGTAGTTAGTCTGTCAACGGTAGCAAACAAGGCACGTGCGTTGTTTTTGGTAATGATGTCAGAGAAGAACGATTGTCATGCGTTTTTCAATTCCAAATTATAAAGACCAAGTCTCTCTTTATAGATGTCAAAGTGAACCTGGAGATTTGTTTTTCGCCACCTGCGTTCAGCTTTTCGACATTCTCTTTTTTCTGCTCTCACGGTCATGGCCTTTCTCCATGGAGATATGTTCTTCCCAGTCACTTCCTTTACCTTAGTTGGAGCAATGGCATCTATAACATTTTACATTTTTGAATTAAAATGATCTACTAGCTCATTTACTGAGGTGTTAGCAGGGGCAAGTGGGGAAGAAAGATTCTGAGTAAACATTTCCCTAGTATTTTCAGTTAAATATCGCTTTGTGGTTACCTCTTTCTGAACACTTGTGTGAACAGAAATAGAGCTCTCAAAGAACACACAGGAATGGTCAGACAGTGCAACATCAGTCACCACAACCTTAGAGATATTCAGACCCTTTGAGATCATTAAGTCCAGAGTGTGCCCCTTATTGTGCGTGGGCTCCGTCACATGCTGAGTCAGTAAAACATCTTTTGATTAATATAGAGTTGAACGTTTTAGAGGAAGCTTCTTCTGGAGGGAATCTGGGGACTTTAGCCTTTGCAGACCGTTTGCCCTTACTGTTTTTGCCTTATATGCTTTTGCACGCTTTCTTATAATGTTTTATTGTTTCTTGTGCTTCTTGCTGTATTACCTGTAAGTCACTTTGGGTATGAAATGTGTATATACAAATACATCTGCATTGCCTAAAAAAAGGTGCAGCTAAAGCAGCATTTGAATGTGACTGGAGATGTGATGCACGGCAGTACAGACAAAAACAGCTATCAACGTCTAAAAAGTGTTTCTCAGTCTGCTTTGTGGCAAAGCAAAAGGTATATCTCACTTCTTCCTCTCTAACGCGGCTGTATCTTTTAAAATCCTAAAGCTTGTTGCTGCAAGTATGTTCACCACCTTATAATCATTAAGAACATGTGGGAATAGTGTAGTGTGTCACCTTGGAAGTGGTGACGAGCATGATGCTGCAGGGCTCCGATGTGCTCTGCTCCACCTTAGAGACGTACAAAACAAATTCACAATCAACATGAATGCATCTTTCATAGCCTTGTGTACTAAGAGAAACAAGCACACATTAAGGCATACAAGGACTTGACATATTATGGTATTGAGAGCTCATACGGAGAAACAAAATGCAAGGTTTACAACTCTTCCAAAAACAATAAATAACCCAAAACCATTTCAAACATCACCAGTTCTCCTTATCTCCCTGGGCGGCCGGAGGATCTGCCTTGCTACCCTTTTCACAATCTATTGTCTTTTTACAAAACAATGCAATTAGTCTTTTGCAATGCAGGCAATACAACTGCTATTATTCTTTCTTCCTGCATATTCAAACACATTAAAGAATAACACACGCACCATGTGACACAATAATAACAAGAGAGGGTTGTTATACCTGAGTTAGTTGGAAGATGCTGAAACGGGTCTGAGCTGTGACGCTGTTGGTATCGGAGGGAGCCATATCTCTGGAGTGGTGCTGAAGTAAAGACGGAATAACATGTATGCAGGAATATGTGTAGGGTGCAGAGAACTGGTCCCAACCGTAACTACTGTCACTTATTCCACTTGGAGCCAATGAACTGGCATGGCTGACGATACAGAAACGTAGACTTTACTGACCTGAGTCAATCAGAGCTCTTGGACTGGGCCAATCAGGTCTGAGGTGTTGTCCAAAGTCTTCTCTGTAACCCTGAAGAACTAAGCATTCAGAAAACGGTTCAAGTCAAACAGTATTAACGCACAACTGGCTTCTGTGCTTTACTGCAGTACAACCTTCAGAAAGGATGTTGTGGATGTTTACAAAGATATAGGACTAGAAAAGTTATTTGATTAGGGCTGTGTAGGAGTTATCTAACACCTTTATAGAGTTAAGATATCCACTAATGCACATTAACAAAGGCTTGCTCCTTTTGGACCAAAGAATGCTGTGTTTAGTGTTGACGTGCTGATGCTCATCTCATGGGTTAAACATTTCTTTCTTCATCATGCAAGTTAAATGTTTGTTTTTTTCAGCAGCTTGTATTTTCTTTTTCTTTCATGTTGCGTGGGCTGCTGTCCCTAGAATAGAGGGCATCCTTATCAGTGCAAGAACTCATTTTGTCAGTCAGGTAAAACAACACAACAAAAGGGTATTTATAATCTTCAACTCATCTTTAACCATTTTCCGAAATAAAAGTGTTGAGTTTTGTTGTTGGTGTAAAAGCATCCAATACAGTACTCAGGTCCATAGACAGGAACAGCTCCCACTGAAATCCAGTCATTTAAATGTACATCAAACCATACTGGATTGTGTGACATGCACTTATTTACAAATGATCAGTTACAGAAAGGTCTCCCTGTTGTATAGATCAGTTATACAGGTCATTAAAGAGCTCATACAGTAACAGAGGTAAAGCCCTCAGCGGACTGACCAAGCCCCCAGGAAGTGCGCCGGACTCTGATGAAAATATTCGTTGAGTCCAAACGGCAGTACTACCATTTCCGTATCAGTCCGTGACGTCACCCGGCCCAGAAATACTTTTCCCCATTGACTAACATTGGGAAAGAGACGTCTGCAAATCAGCGGATATTTAAAAAAAAAACTAAATAAACCACCCACTGTTGGGGCAATATGTTCCAAGGCCCATAACTTTGACCCAGTGTATCAGTTCAAACTGTCCTGACTGAGCACAGGCACCTGTAGCCGTGGCTGCTGTGCTCTCAGGGTTCTGTCTCCCTGCTCCTGCCGGTTGGCGTCAGCTGTTGGAGGTGTTGTGATTCTATCTTGTTACGCAGCATGTTGATGATGCTCTCTGAACTAGCTGAACACACAGGTCTGGGGTAGAGTTCTTCAGAATTGACGTGGCAACTCTACCGTGAAGTCAGAACCTCTGGCTCTTGGACTTGTGATGTGAATTCTCCGGCCGAAGCTCCAAATAAACCATCAGTGTTTGACATCAGAGCTCCTGCTCTCCCCGTGTCTCCTTTGAGTCGTGACTCCTCCTGCATTGCTACACAGAAGTTTCCCTTACACCCAGTATGAACTATTTTATAGCCCTTATTATATTCATTAGGTCCTTAAAGTAAAATGCACTAAAAGCCGAATCTAGATTTATTTTCTGTCTCCATTCATTCTAGTGAGCCGAGAGTGGGAGCTCCAGGGGCGGGGCTTAAGGGGCGCATGCTCTGAGAGCACATACGGGTTCTTCTGCTCAGACAGCCAGGCATGATGGGTAATCTGTGACGTTTCGCTCTCTCAAAAGTTGGGCCATTTTGTCCTCATGAGCCAATGAGCAGCTCTCATAGGAAAGAACGATGTATCCAGTTCTTATTATACATCCATGGGACTGACCCGTGTTCCTTCTGAAATCAAAGGCTTATAACATGTCAGCTCTCAGTATAATTGTCCAGCCGCTGTGTTTGCACTGACCTTGTCCTGGATGAGAGGGGGGGGCGTGCAGGTGTACCCCCCAGGCGTCAGCAGCGTGCCCCAGCAGCAGGCTGCTGATGCGCCGATGGGCCAGGGCGTCCCAGTGAACGCCGTCCGGCATGCGGTGCTGCAGGCTGAAGCGGAAGTGGAAGTGCAGGTCGAGGACGTCCAGGCCGTACGCATCCGCCAGCTGACTGCAGTAGAAGTTGGCCTCGATGAGGTCATAACACAGCGACGGAGCCAAGTGACTCACCTGTGAGAAATCATTTTAGCAACAGGTGACTTTCTGTTCTGCACACTGTGTTTGGTAGTAATTCTACTAATTTAGTCATTATGATCACTTACTGTCCCTGCATATGACATTTAAAGGTGGGGTAGGTAATTTTGGAGAAACCAGCTCGAGTGCGCTAGAATTTGAAAATACACAACTGGAAAAAATCTGCCACTTCCTCACAGAGCCCCTCCTCCAACACACACGCACGCGCACATGACCAATGTGCTTCAATCCACGGGTATTCATACAGGTGTATTTTTATCTTCCACATAAAAGAGACAGAATGTATTCTTCTTCTTCCTCTGACATCCGCTGCTGAAGGATAAGGCCGACAGTTTACAGAGGTACATGGCATGCGCCTCATATTTAGTAATGAACAATTAACTACCACTGATCCAAAGATAGCAAGTAAAGGGTCTGGAGCAATAGATGTATCTAAGGCTTTGGATATATAGTCAAATATAAGAGTTTGAAGGGGATCTAGCTTGGAGCAGGACCAGGAGTGATGGGTACTCCAAGTGTTCTAGACTCTTGTCACATAATGGGGAGGTTTTGGGTTATAAAACACAAAGTCTCGACTTTGAATAATGGAGCCTGCGAACTACTTTGAAATGAACTAAGGCATTTCTGGCATTTATAGAACTATGGGGAATAATGTCAAAAATACCCTCCCATATTTCAGCAGAGATTTCAGTACATAGTTTCTGTTCCCAATCATTTTTCCCTTTTTCAGCAGCAGGGGGAGGGAAGCCCTGGTTGTGGCAAACATCCAGTCAGGCTTCCACTTAGTAAACAGAAATATCAGCTGTGTGCGCAGCAAAGAGAAGTCTAACCTTCTAACATTAATTGTTTAAATTACTTGAATCGTGTCATCTTGATGTTCCTTCTTCTTCTGTGGTGACAGGTGAAAAGACACCTGATGGAAGAATTACCAGCACCAGCTGTTTCTCTTGGACTAACTGCAAATATTCACATTAAAGTACTGTATGGGAACATTCATTTGTATTTTCTTTTGCACACATCATAGAAATGTAGTAAAAGCTTGCACTCAATTATGTTGGAATTCATTGCTTTTCTTAGCGTTAGGAGGAATAAAGATTGTGTATTTTGTTTTGTAGTCAGCATAAGAAGGTTTTTATAAAAAGGTTAACTTTTCAGTTGCATACAAATATGAATTCTGTCAGGGCCAGTGTGATATTAACCTCAGAACTCACAGCTGGGGAAATGTACTGTGGTCTCTCAGATTAAGATCAAAGGTCTAGGCCAATGTGAACATGTGACAGGCGGGTGGGAAGGGTTTCTGCTTCATCTCTGCAGCTAGTCTAATTCCACAACACTAATATGAGGCTGCCCATTTCCCTGCCTCCCTGATGGATGTGCTGATAAGTGAAATCAGCTGGTGTAGTGATTGGTTTTGAATGGAAACCTGCAGCGGAGAGATACTCACTTCAGGCACCAAGAATCCACCCTTGATCTTCTTGGCGAGCGGCATGGCCAGAGTCCACAGCATGAGACAGTCACGGCCAACGAGCGCTTTAATCTGGCTAAAGAATTTGTGGAGGTTCTCTTTGTACTGCTCCAGACACTCCGGGCCATACCTGACATTACACATAAGCATTTGAACACCAGATAAGTGAAAATAGAACTGCCATGCTTAGATTTTAATTGTTAACTTCTAATTTTCCATCTAGCATATGTAAAATGTGGATATTAATAAGTTATAAATTATACTGGTATTCGTGAAAGTGACATATGACCAGTGTTGGGACTAACGCGTTACAAGTAACGCCGTTATTTTTGGCAGTAACTAGTACTCTAACGCATTACTTTTTAAATTCAGTAACTCAGTTACCGTTACTACATGGTGCGTTACTCCGTTACTGCGTTAGTTTTTTTTATATAGTCAACAGCCAGGTGAACAGAGATGAGAACTGTACTTAAGTACAGTACTTGAGTAAATGTACTTAGATACTTCCTGTGTCACATGCGGAGACGGGCTGTGGGCGTGTTTGTGTTGTTTACTAACAAGACTGTCATGGCGGCGGCAGCGGAGCTCAAGTCTAGTTTCTCCACCTGGAGATATTCCCACTGTTTCACTTTTGTCGAGCACAAAGAAAAGAACGTTTTAGTTAAATGTAAGTTGTGTCCTGGCGGGTCAAAGAGCCTATCTGCTGCCCAAACCAGTCATTCAAATCTCTTTAAACATCTGCAGAGACAACATGCTGGGACGAAGCTAGTAGCTAAGACCACAGAGACTCAGCCGACGCCACTCCACCTCCACCTGCACCTCCACCTCCACCTCCACCTGCACCGAAGCAACAGCGGCTGGATTTTAAGGTACTGCTAGCCAGGGAAAAGTCCATAAAGCCATTGCACGGTATGTTGTAGAACACATGCAGGCTGTTGCTACAGTGGAGTCACCCGCTTTCAGGGAGCTAGTTAGCATGATAGCATGTCCGGGCGGCACACGGCATATGGGACGGAACACTTTTTCCAACTACCTGGAGAAAGAATATACAAAAATGTAATGCCAGCTAATATCGATGCAATCCAGATTGCATATAATGCATGTCAAGTTTATCAACAGATTGTATTATTCTCCAATGCAATAACAGTACTGAAATGAAGGCTATAAGGGCATTAATATAATGGGAGCCCTTTTTTTAAAGTAACTAAAACGTTTTCACAGTAACGCATTACTTTTTGGTGTAAGTAATCAGTAAAGTAACTGAGTTACTTTTTAAATGAAGTAACTAGTAATGGTAACTAGTTACTGGTTTTCAGTAACTAGCACAACACTGCATATGACCAATAGTGTGCAGTGTGGTACAGATCTAAAGACTTTCAAACCATTATTACTGACCATAAACAGGACTTGCCTGACCAGTTAGGCTGATGGATATTAGTGCTGTAGCGGCGTCGTCGACAACTTCAAAATCTCGTCGGCGACAGATTTCCTCGTCGACGCATCGCCACACACACGTGGGTCACCCAAAACAACAAGCGGTTCGCAATCGCACTTTAAACACTATGGAGACTGAAACGGCTACCGCCTCCTCCTCACAGGATTGCGCACGAAGCGCTGCAAAAAGCCCCCAAACAAAAACATCTCGCTCTAGGTCTTCAAAAGCATGGGAATACTTTAAATGTAGTCCAAAACGCAAAGGCATTGTTATTTGCAGTCTTTGCCAAATGGAGTTGGCATACCACACTAGCACAACAGCGATGTTGGAGCATTTAAAGCGGAGGCACCCCCTTGTCTCTCGTGGAGGGAACAATGATAAGTAAGCACTAACTTTGGCTAAATTAATTCCACGTTTGTGTAGTGTGTTGTGCAGCTTGAGTTCTGTGCACTTCGGTAGTGCTAACTATCTTATAGCTCTCCGTGCGGTTTGTTCGTGCTTGGTTGGTTAGTAGTTAATGTTAGCTTCCTAGCTAGCGGCGCCAGCTGTGTGTTAGTTAACGTTTGTCAGCATTTAATGTTGGCTGGAATGGTAGCTAGTTTATGTCTGCAGAACACCGCTATCTAGCCGCTACTAACCCGGAAGGAACTAACTGCACAGAGAGCTAACTCATGTTGTGGTCGTTTACGAGTCAAACATAACATGAGACTAAAGTTAGTCAGCTTATAGTATCAATGTATGTCAACTAACGGAGCCAAGCAATGTCCAGGCCAGGGCTGCACGTTAGCTGGTGCGCAGTTGTCATGAATTAATTAATGTTTTTATGAGCATTGAAAACATTAAAATTAGCACCAGCACATCCAAGTGTGATAGGGCTCATATGAGTTGCACTACCAAACATTTTCACTGTGTAGATATAGTACTCTACAAGCTTTTAGATAAACATGAAATGCATTGTTGGACTTAACATTGTTTAAAAAGTAACCACGTTAGCCTTCAAGTAAGCTAATTATACCATAGCACTGCAATGAGTTTAAGAGTAGATTTAATATGCCCCACTGTCATAGCTGTTGTTCCATTGTTCATTGCTGTTGTGTTTTCTAGGACAAAGCAAAGAACCTGGCCGTCCTATCTTGGGAAAGAGGCGCAATGCACTCCACAGAAGGCAGCCGAACTCAGCAAAAGAATCTTGAGAGTAAGTAATTATTTGCTTCCTTTGAGCATCTTTTAGGAGGGAATGGCTGCCCTGATCCCATTCATTGTGTCCTGATTTATTAGCTAGTTTATAGGTGTTTCTTCACTTGGCCTTTTTATTTGTGTCCTTGTTTGGATTGTGTAATAATTAAGCTTCTTACACTGTAAGCAACATGGCTCTATGAAAGGTGCTGTGTTGTTATCAATAATAATAATATATTTGTTTTATCTTACAGGTGATCGTCAAAGACATGAGGCCTTTGTCTCTCGTTGAAAGTGAAGCCTTCATAGATATGATTGAATATGCCTGCCCAGGCTTCAAATGTCCCTCCAGGTGGTGGTATACCAAGCAGCTGGAGAAAGCATACCAACGTGTTCTTGATGATCTGAAGGGAAACTTAAAGGTCCCATGACATGGCAATTTCCACTGATCATAATTCCATTGTTGAGGTCTACTAGAATAGATTTATATTGTGAAATTTTCCAAACTCACATTGGTTTCTCAAACAGCATCTCTGTAAACTACGTATTCACTGAATTTCACTCTCTGCCTTTAACGGCTCATTGTAGCTCCAATAGCTCCAGCCCCCACCCTCCCTGTGAGCACAGTGTGCTCTGATTGGTCGGGACGTTGTGAATCGCGCTGAGCTCCGTGGAGGTGTTGTTTCCTTGTTTAGCGATACACAGCGAAACACAGCCAAACTCATCCTGAGCACACACAAAGTCACAGCCGAAGTAAAAACAATAAGTGTGGCTTGATATTGAGAAGAAAAAGGTTGTGAGGCTGTGAGAATGGGTCTGCAGAGAGAATTTCGCCGTGATCCCAACTGTCTGTTATCAGCCTGCAGCCAGGGAGGAGAGATCAGCAGAGCTGCCTGCACTGAGTGTGTGAGGAAGTCCGTGGATTGGTCAATTTGGACCAAGCAGCGGGGGCTTAACGTAACGGCTCCGCGGACGTAACGTAACGGCTCCACGGATTGGTCCATTTCGTTCCGGGTACGGTTGACATCATGCGTACTCGGAAGTATCAAATGGACAATGACGTATCTCCAACGAGGCGTTTTGGGGAGGTATTTTCTGTTTTAGAGTTTTACTCGCTACAGGGTGTACTTTGAGGGTTTTGACTCTGCACACCGTTTACATGCATAAAAACCTTCATAACACACAAGGGGACGGGTACTAACAAGAAAAGCATGACATGGGACCTTTAAAGAAGAGGTCCTCAAAGATAACGCTCACCACCGATGCCTGGACAAGTATTGCCACGGATGCAATACTTGCATACCTGACATCATTACCAAAAACAAAAACAACGCACGTGCCTTGTTCGCTACCGTCGACAGACTAACTAACCCCCCAGTGTCAGTAGCCTCTGAATTTCTATTCACCAGGGTGTGCAATGATTTTTCCTCCTTTTTCACTGACAAAATTCAGAAAATCAGATAAGCAGTCAGAGCCTCTGCATCAGGAACAGCAAATGTGTCCTCTGTGTCCACTTAACATCAATTCAGACATCATGACACAATTCCATCAGATTAATGATAAAAACCTAGAGGACATTATACAACTTCTGAAGTCCTCCTCCTGCTGCCTTGATATTATTCCAGGATTTTTCAAAGATGTTTTGCCTTGCATGGCCTCAGATCTACTTCATATAGTAAACAAATCTCTTCACTCGGGTATTTTTCCACAGGCCCTGAAAACTGCAGTCATTAAACCGCTCTTAAAAAATAATAATCTAGATGCTTCAGTAATGAACAACTACAGGCCCATATCAAACCTGCCTTTTCTAGGTAAGATCATTGAAAAAGTTGTTTTTCAACAGTTGAGTAATTTCTTGCATTTAAATAACTGTTTCGATGTGTTCCAGTCAGGCTTTCGTCCAAACCACAGCACTGAGACTGCTCTTGTTTAGTTTAGTTTATTTATTTATAGTGTCGTGGACAGTCCCCATCGATGAACTGTCACAAAAACAGTAAATGGAGCAGCTTTAGCCGACATGGCTAATTTCCAGCCGTTGTCCCCGGCCAGATGGTAATAGACACCCTTAAAATTACAATATATCAACAGCATTAGTTATAAGAAAATATATAAAATAAAATAAAAAGGAGGAAAGAGGATAAAAGAGAACAATAAACAACACACGTTACTATATACAGTACATGTCACATATAGCACATCACAATCACATCACAGAAACGAGGGGCAACATCCATGATCACAACATGTAACACTCACGCCATACTTAACACAGACTAGTGTGTGCAGGTGTAGTTCTCAGTGAACCATGTAAAGGTCTTTAATGACATCCACTTAAACACAGAGAGTGGCAGAACTTCAGTGTTAGTATTATTAGATCTCAGTCCTTCGTTTGACACTGTTGACCACAGCATATTACTAGACCGACTGGAAAACTGGGTGGGACTTTCGGAAACAGTTCTAAATTGGTTTGAATCCTACTTAAAGGACAGAAACAACTTTGTTTCTATAGGTACACATCTGAGTTGACAAATATGACGTGGGGTTCCTCAAGGCTCCATCTTGGGGCCTCTTCTCTTTAACATCTACATGCTACCACTGGCTCAGATAATGAAAAACAACAAAAGAAGTTACCATAGCTATGCGGATGACACACACACATTTACGTAACAATTTCACCAGGAGACTATGCTCCAATTCAAACACTGAGTAAGTGCATTGAACAAATCAATGACTGGATGTGTCAGAACTTTCTCCAATTAAACAAAGATAAAACTGAGGTAATGGTTTTTGGAGCCAAGTCAGAACGTATAAAAGTTAGCCCTGAGCTTCAGCCTGCAATGTTCAAAACAACAGATAAAGCCAGAAATCTAGGTGTAGTCATGGACTCTGACCTGAGTTTCAACAGTCACATTAAAACAGTTACTAAATCAGCCTACTATCACCTAAAGAACATATCTAGGATTAAAAGACTAATGTCACAGCAGGATCTGGAAAAACTTGTCCATGCTTTTATCTTCAGTAGACTGGACTACTGCAATGGTGTCTTCACAGGTCTCACTAAAAAATCTATTAGAAAGCTGCAGCTGATTCAGAACGCCGCTGCTCGAGTCCTCACTAACACTAAGAAAGTGGATCACATCACTCCTGTTCTGAAGTCTTTACACTGGCTTCCTGTGTGTCAAAGAATAGATTTCAAAATACTGCTGCTGGTTTATAAAGCACTGAATGGTTAGTAGGCCCAAAATACATTTCTGACCTCCTGCTAAACTATGAACCATCCAGATCTCTCAGGTCTTCAGGGACTGGTCAGCTTTCTGTCCCCAGAGTCAGAACTAAACATGGTAAAGCAGCATTCAGTTATTATGCTCCAAATATCTGGAACAAACTCCCAGAAACCTGCAGGTCCGCTGCAACTCTGACTACTTTTAAATCCAGGCTGAAGATTTTTATTTTTGTCGCTGCTTTTAATTGAACTATTCATATCTTAGACTGCACTGTAACTTTTATCCATGTATTTTTTCTTTTAATGTTTATTTTATTAGCTTTTCTTTTTTAATGCTTAATGTCTTTAATTTTTTGTAAAGCACTTTGAATTGCCTTGTGTTTAAAAGTGCTATATAAATAAACTTGCCTTGCCTTGAAGTGACTTGCCACTACATTAATGAAAACTGGGAGATGGTCTCATTTGTTCTTCGCACAAAGCCCCTTGAGGACCGACACACTGGTGACAACATCGCTCTCTGGATTGAGGAGCTCGCTGAGAAGTTTGACTTTTCTCTCCATGATGATGTCCAGGCAATTGTCCATGATAATGCAGCGAACGTTGTGAAAGCCCTTAGAATCCTTGAGGAGAAGCATGGTGTTGCCTCACTTCGATGTGCTGGCCATACCACCCAGTTGATTGTCAACCATGCACTGAAAGAGCCCCAAATCAACAAGGCACTTGGGGCAGCAAGGAGCCTCGTCACATACTTCCACAGCAGCGAGGTCGCCACCTTGAAGCTGAAATTCAAACAAGAGCAAATGGGCACACATGTACCCATCAGATGGAATAGCTCTTTTTACATGATCAAACGCCTCCTTGAGCAGCGGTGGCCTGTAACTGCAACCCTCTCAGACCCAGAGGTCACCAAGGCAGCAAAACACTACCTGGATATGAGAGCTGACCAATGGAGCATCCTGGGGGACCTACATCAAGCACTTGAGCCCTTCGAGCAAGCCACCGTCTTCCTGAGTGGAGAGTTTTTTTTTACTTTTTTTTTATTGAGTTAGGCACAATGAGTTTACATTTATACAGTCAATATTTTTATTTATTTTTCCCCTTTCCCTCCCTCCCGGTCCTAGCTAGTAAAATACTAAATACATAAGATAGATACCTGTATAGGTAAAAGTAAAGTAATATAGAAGATAATATTAAAAGAAAATGTATAGATAAGGGAATAAAGAATAGTAACAGTAATACTTGTACCCATATACTCATATGTATACCCACATGTACACATGCACATACCAGGGTTTCCGCTAGGATTTTTTCTCGCCGGTCAAATGTCCGGGCAGAATTTATTTTACCGGACTAATTTGAAACTTACCGGTCATATTTCAATAATAATAATAGTTGTGTAGCAGAGTTTCCGTTAGCAGGTAATTACCGGACTATGAGCAGATATGCTTCAGTTTAAAACTCAGTTCACGGGCTCATTTTTATATTGCTTCAGTTTATAATCGTAACAGATCGAAAAATTCAGATTCATTTTTCAATAAATGATTCCACAAACAACAAACAACATAATTATTACATTCAAACAAACTACCTGTAGTAGATAACGTACATTATTCAGAAGTTTACATCAACTTTGAATAATAACACGGGAGAAACGGATCCTCTCCCTCCCTCTCTCTCCTGACAGCACGTCAGTTTCTCCTGCAGCGCGCTAAACAGAGGGCGGGGCTTCAGGTGATCCTGCAGAGCTGCGTGTCTCGGTCAGACTCAGCAGCTGATCTGATCTCTCTCTCGCTCCGGTTACACTTCACTCGCGTTTATGTCCATATCGCTCAGATCCAGCTCTCCTGATCGGCCTTTATAGAGAGCACCGATCAAACTATTAAGAGTGAATATCGGCCGATAATGACCGGCGGCCGATCGATCGCAGCCTCCCTAATTATTACCAGACATTTTGACCGTCAGGTTTTGAATTTACCGGTTTTTTATAAATGTTACCAGCTAAAAACCGGTAATTACCGGCTAACGGAAACCCTGGCACATACATACACGTACCTACCTACATACATACATGTATACAAAGACAGAACAAATAAATTAAAAAAAATAAATTAAAAAATATAAAAAGAGACACAAAAAAAAAAAAAAGAGTGTAGGTCTTATAAGAGTAAGGGACCTTTACATTAACAATGTTTTCGGTAGCTTTAGCCAATTCTCTGACAAATTTTGCCTTCCAAGCACTCATCTATTTCGCTACTTCCAGGTCCGAAACTGGGTTAAACTAAACAACCCTTCATTCCCCAATATCCCTCTGGATTCAATAATTGACTCAATTCTGGACACTTTAACAATCGAAAAAGGTCTGATTTCAAGAATTTACAATTCCGTCTCCCACCTCACAGAAACATCGCTTGGTAAAATCAAACAACATTGGGAAGAGGAACTAGGGGGAACTAGTCCAAGCCATAGATGATGAGGTCTGGGATGGTGCATTAGCGAGAGTGAACAATAGTACGTCCTGTGCCAGGCTCAATCTTATACAACTAAAAGTTGTCCACCGTATCCATTACACCAACTCTAAACTCTCCAAAATATATCCAAATGTTACGGACACCTGTAACAGATGCCACATGTCACCAGCAAACATGACTCATATGTTTTGGTCTTGTCCTCGCCTACAAGGATACTGGACAAGCATTTTCAATCACCTTACTGAGGCCTTGGACGTGGTATTGACACCATGTGCAGAAACTGCCATTTTTGGAGTAATACCTGGCCACCGAATGTTGAAGAGGAAAACTAAGGACAGTATAGCCTTTGCATCTCTTTTAGCACGAAGAAGAATACTCCTAGAATGGAAATCTTCTATACCACCTAAAGCAGGGGTAGGCAAGTAAGTTTGGCCGTGGGCCAATTTTTTGCTGAGCCACAAGATGGCGGGCCAGAACATAATCAAAGCCTAATTCAAGGAATTGATTTTGGTAAGAGGGCGCAGCGCCCCTGTTCAGAAAAAACTCTGATATCGCTGATAAGTTACCCTCCCCATCAACACTCTGATGCGCAGTCAGATCCGCTGATTGGTTCACTGATGATATAGGCGCCCAATCCAGAGCCTCTGGCTAGACCCGCCCAAAGGGAGGCTCGTCCTCTCTAGCCCCATTTCAGTCCCAAAGCCGGGGCTATTATCTGTATTTTAACAGACTTATCTTTTAAATTGAGGTGTATTTATTGTTCTCTTCAAAGTTAATTTTTCTCTGAAATTGTAGGGAGGATGGTCCTCAATAGACGAGCCTCCACTGAGTAAAGTAGAGTTATTAACTAGGGAGCAGTGTTATTTAACATACTTTTATTCTGATAAGTATTGTCAAGTTCTCTGGGTTTTTGGCATTTATTTGAGTGAGAGAGGCTTGAGGGGCAACAGAGGACGCATGGACAACTGGAATCCTTTTTCCTTTTCTTTATTTCAACTTTTCAAGGACACATTAGGATTCTTTCAGGTTGAAAACCTTTAAAAAATATTAAAGGACAAAATAAATCAATTACAGCATGTTTTGCTTTGCAATTTAATATATTATAACCTAAATTAATCAGTAACCAAGTATTTTACTCAAACTCAATGTATTTAATAGTTAAATAAGTACTTTAATTGACCTGGTTCCCCACAACCACACATTTGCCATACGTGACCCGCTCTATCGAAATCAGTCGGAAATCGCAACGGCTCATTTAAAAATAAACGTGAATTTGCGTAAAAAACTAGTTTTTTCGGGTGTTTTGTTTGATTTTAAATAAACAAAGTCTTGGCTTTCAGAATATGGAACTTTTATTTCCAAAATCACACGATAAATACATGTTTGAAGCTTGTAAAGGGAAGATGACAGCTCTCCCTCGCGCTCTGCTCTTCCACTGCGCCGCTTCCCCTCCCTCGGCTGACATTATGAATGTATGTCGGGACAGATTTTATTTTACCGGACAAATTCGAAACTTACCGGTCATGTTTCAATAATAATAATAAGAATGGTGTAGCAAAGTTTCCGTTAGCAGGTAATCACCGGACTATGACAGGATATGCTGATGTTTAAAACTCAGTTAATGGGAGTAATTGTTATATTGCTTCAGTTTATAATCGTTACAGATCGAAAACTTCAGATTCATTTTTCAATAAATGAATCTAAAGCATCTCAATGGCTTAAAGATCTAATGTTGTACCTGAACTTGGAGAAGATTAAATATAACCTGAGGGGCTCCTCAAAACTATTTGAATCTGTCTGGGGCTCTATGATAGCCTACACAGCTGAACTTAAGACACTACATTAAGGAGAAAGAGAGGGAACTACGAATGTATGTTTTTGTTTTTCATTTTCGTTTTTTTTCTTGTGACGCAGAAAGTCTTTGAGTCTGCTCCAATTGCCACCTTCCAAACTGCAGCCGCAGCAGAGATTGCTTCAAGGTTAGTTTAAATATGCAGCTCTTTAAATCTCTTATAGTGAACTAACTGAATATTTGAATTAAACTTTCCCAGTTTGCATCAATGTTTTCCCATTATGATTCTATCATGTAGAGCTATGGATTCTACTATTATCTTTATCTTGAAGCACCTTGAATTTCTTTGATTTAAAGTGTGCACAATAAATCCATTATTTTTCAGATGGAAGGTTGAGACTACTTATGACGAGGACGGGAAGCATGTGTGCATCTTTGCCGCGGCCCTTGATCCGAGATTCCGAAAACTCAAGTTCCTGTCCACAGACGACATCCTGAAGGTGAAAATCAAACTTCAGACCCTTGCACTTGATGCCAGACAAGTACGAGTGAGGGAAGAGCCTGACTCCCCCAGTGGCCAGCTAGATCACTCAAGAGGACAGAAGCCAAAGTCTGTCCTGGACACATTGCTTGGGTCAGATGAGGAGGAGGAGATGGAAGATGACGACCCAGCCCATGACCAGAGGGAAGATGCTGTCAGGAATGAGGTGCTTCTGTACTTTGGGGGGAAAGCCATTCCAAAGGACACAAACCCACTCCAATGGTGGAAAGAAAATGAAACAAAGTTCCCCTCCCTGGCTGTTGTGGCGAGATCTTATCTGGCTGCACCTGCAACATCCACACCTTCTGAACGTCTGTTCTCAGCAGCAGGGAACATTGTGAGCAAAAAAAGAGCAAGCCTCACCAAAGAACACGTGGACATGCTCACATTCCTCCACAGTAATTCAAAGTAGGAGGAGTAGAGTTGTGAGGGAGGAGAGAAGGAGGAAAGTGGCCAGTACTTACATTGCAGTAATTGCACACTCTTCATTAGCATGTAAGCTGCCAGAATAGTAGTTAAGAGAGTCAGTTTCATTGTGCATCAGGTTCTGTGTTGGGACTGTTATATTGTGTTAAACACTCAGGAATGTCTGTACAGTGTTTGTTTTTGCACTACATTTTTTATCTTTTGTAATTTTGTACAGAAGAGATTTTTTGTTGCACTGTAAGAGTAAACAGGCTGGCCTTTTTATTTTGTATACATTTATTCTATATTTCTTATTTTGCTGTGCAATAAAAAAAACTATATTATTAAAAAAAAATTGGTATTTATTTGAGATACATTTACATTTTTACATGGATCGGATTTCGAGGCGTAGTCGTGGGGGGGGGGGTCTGCAGTTCGGTGGACTAAGGATTGCACCACTGCTTTTTGCAGATGATGTGGTTCTGATGGCTTCATCGGTCTGCGACCTTCAGCACTCACTGGATCGGTTCGCAACCGAGTGTGAAGCGGCTGGGATGAGGATCAGCACCTCCAAATCTGAGGCCATGGTTCTCAGCAGGAAACCGATGGACTGTCCACTCCAAGTAGGGAATGAGTCCTTACCCCAAGTGAAGGAGTTCAAGTATCTCGGGGTCTTGTTCTCGAGTGAGGGAACAATGGAGCATGAGATGGGCCGGAGAATCGGAGCAGCGGGAGCGGTACTGCAGTCGCTTTACCGCACCGTTGTGACGAAAAGGGAGCTGAGCCAGAAGGCAAAGCTCTCTGTCTACCGGGCCATTTTCGTTCCTACCCTCACCTATGGTCATGAAGGATGGGTCATGACCGAAAGAACGAGATCGCGGATACAAGCGGCCGAGATGGGTTTCCTCCGCCGGGTGGCTGGTGTCTCCCTTAGGGATAAGGTGAGAAGTTCGGTCATCAGGGAGGGACTCGGAGTTGAGCCGCTCCTCCTTCGCGTCGAAAGGAGCCAGTTGAGGTGGTTCGGGCACCTAGTTAGGATGCCACCTGGGCGCCTCCCTAGGAGGTGTTCCAGGCACGTCCAGCTGGGAAGAGACCAAGGGGTAGACCTAGGACCAGGTGGAGGGATTATATCTCTTCGCTGGCCTGGGAGCGCCTTGGGATCCCCCAGTCAGAGCTGGTTGATGTCGCCAGGGAAAAGAAAGTTTGGGGCTCTCTGCTGGAACTGCTACCCCCGCGACCCGACCATGGATAAGCGGGAGAAGATGGATGGATGGCACTAAAGCTTTAGATCTTAATACGTTTGCGAGGCGTTTTGCTGAACGAGATGGTAATCGCCGCATTCAGCTGTTATAGGCATGCCAACTTGATGCTCTGCTCACGGATGACTCGATGAGCCTAAAAAACTGTTAAGATGATGACCTTACGTGTGTAAATAAAAAAAAATCTTTGTGGGGGTCTGCCCCCAAAATCTGTTTTAAGTCCTGAGAAAGTCAAATAAGACGGTGTGTAAAACTACACTGTGTCCCCCCCACTTCTCAAACTAAAGTAACTCCCCCCCCCTGCATGGATCACCATCATTGGACCGCCCTCATCCCGCCCTGGCAGCACCCCCCCAAAGCAGTAAACCTAGGGGACCTTCAGTATATTTAATTTCACACACCGGCATCAACATGAGAAATTGTGTAAAAGGAGTCTGAATATATTGTAGCTCGACATTTCCTCATTTTAGGCAATAAAGGAAACCTTGAGGAGCTGCCACTTGCTGCTGGAGCGATTCCATTGCACACTGTATATATTTAATTACACACTCATCTCCCTTCGACTGCGCCTGAGCCAAACAAGGCTCAACTTTAATGAAATCCACAGGAAACAAATACAAGGACCAGGATATGCAGTGACAGACAGGCGTCTTTCAAAGCAGACACTGCACAGGAGATTGTTTAGTCTGCAGAAATTAGTGTTGAAGGCTGAAGTAGTAAGACAACTTTAAAATGTTTGTCTGGAACAAAAAATGTAATTTTATACTGCTTCGCCTAGTTGTAGTACAAACCTGGGAGCAGAGAATTGTAATCATTTTTGCAAAGAATGACTTGGCAGTTCAATTCAATAAACAGCAGCTAATATAAATCCTAAAAACTACACTGCAAAGACTACTTGGACCAGATCAACCAAGGTTTTTTCAAAATAGAGAATGCAGAGGAGGCTTCCTCGTCAAATTGTAAGCTCTCGACAATACTATCAGATAACGCCATAAACACTATTTACTAACAAGCGTTGCATTCGGAGGATTTTATGTCAATATTATCAATATCGTTTCGTTTGCATCCAAATATGTCTAATTTCTTAACTACATTGAGTATACATATCATCAGTGTAATGTTTTCAGATTTGAAGATATGGCTGTTAGAATAAGTAAATATTTTGTGAGTGAGAGAATCATGAGGGCAGGTGAAAAGGGCAGACATCGGCTTTAAACCATTTCTTAACAATCTATTTGTACCAAGCTGCAAACTCTTGGGCAGAGCCGGGAGGCCAATAAGGAAGTACCTCAAACTACAGTTCATCTAGTGGCCAGTAGGAGCAGTCTGCAGAAGGGAGCAATTTCCATAGACCCCCATGTTAAAATGACCAACTTTACAGCAGAAATAAACATGTTTACATCGTGGTTCAAAAAACCATATTCTCTGTATAGTTAGATTCCCCCTTCATGACTACTGTGTGGGGGGTGCATTGTTTTATAACGCAACCCTTTTAGTTATATTAGGTCTTAAAGTGTTAGCATAAATTAGGGCGTGGTCACCTTGAGTGACAGGTCTCTGCAGTGAGTGCTGCTTCTAGCTTTCTGTCTCTCTGCTAGTAGCTCCGTTAGCTCAGTAAGCTCCAGGATGCTACAGGGGCTAAACTGCTCGGCTGATCCCGGGAACACAACTTCAACCCGGCGTTTGTTGTGTTGGTGCTTGGTGGAGTATTCCTCATTTAAATATCGGACTTATCTTATGGCTCTGCGGTTAAAACAGACCGTCCCTGAATGCAGTTTCTTCGGGAAGTGAAATTCAAGCACTTTATTTCTTACTAGTCTTTTTATTCAGCTAACGAGCGAGAGGAAGCTACATCTGTGCTAACGATGCTATCCATAGCATACAAGTTAAAACATAATAGAGAAGTGTAAAACATTGAGAAGGATTATACTGTAGAACAAACGGCTTCTCGGTGAGGTTGGTAAAATAAGGTCATCCTCGTACATTAGTTAGTTTGCTAGTTAGATAACTGTATGCGTTGTTATTGTTGATTTAAATTTGCTATGCTCGACGATGCAGACAGCTCACGTCACAGTAGTGTTGAAGAGCAGCGAGCATACTGTATATGAAATTAACCTAAAGGCCCAGACACACCAATCTGACAAAGAACTGACACAGACGGACCCCGACTGTTGCGTCGCCTCACGTCTCTGCGTTTTGGCCATGTGTCGCACTGGAACACACCGCAAAGACTTCAGCCGACGGCCAAGAAGCACGTACAAACTGCGCATGCGTGAGTGGCAATAACTCTCCTTACCAGCAGGCGGCGGTAGTGTGTATTCGTCATTCAAAAGAGGCAACAACCGGAAGACAGACTGCGTGATAACCGAGAGAAGAAGAACAGACTGCGTGATATAAACAAACAACAAATAGCGTGTGCATTCCATTTTCACTCAAGAAGCTCATGGGGCTTTCCCGAACCTGTGTCGAGAGCTGTAGTTAAAGGTCCCATGTCATGCTTTTCCGGTTATTACCCGTCTCTTTGTGAGTCAAAAACCCTGAAAGTACACCCTGTAGGGAGTAAAACTCTAACAAAAGAAAAGACCTCCCCAAAACGCCTCGTTGGAGATTTCTCATTTACTTCCTGGGTACTGTAACGTGTGAACACCCAGAGGCCACACCCTCTGCCAGCCTTTCACGAAACAAAGCTTCCCAAACCTTTCAGCGATTCATGCCGGATATGTACAGCGTAGGGCACTGAAGAACGATGCTGTTCCTACTTTGTTTGGACCAGCGGGAGATTCGGGTACACAACCTGTAAGTATTCATTGTTGTTTGTGTATTTATGATGTTTAAAACAAACAAGGTATCTACCACGACTATTTAAATGGGTAAACGTTTTTCGGACTACGTTGGGATCGCGGAGAAATGCTCTCCGCAGACCCATTCTCACAGCATTATAAACCTTTTTCTTACTCAATATCAAGCCACACTTATTGTTTTTACTTCGTCTGTGAGTGTTTGTGTGTGCTCAGGATGAGTTTCGCTTGTTCTAGCTGTATCACCAAGCATGTCTGCTCCTGCAGCAGCCCGCAGCAGTGTGTGTGTGTCTGTGTGTGTGCGAGCAGCAACGAGCCTGTCAGCTTCCCGACCAATCAGAGCACACTGGGCTCACAGGGAGGGGGGGGGCAGGAGCTCGAACAAGCCGTTTAGGACAGTGAATACCGGTGAATACACATACTTTACAGAGATGCTGTTTGAGAAACCAATGTGAGTTTGGAAAATTGCACAGTATAAATCAATTTTAGTAGACCTCAACAATGGAATGATGATCAGTAGAAATGGCCAAGACATGGGCCCTTTTAATGAAATCTCAGATTTGCCTTCATAATAGTTTCCGTTTGGCTTCTCATGCACTGATTCGCTAGCTGAACAGCCAATCAGAGTGATTTCTTTTGCCGACTGCCGTTTTCGGCCAAAAAGGCGTCGGCACGGCTGAAAAGACCCGACGGTGAGGGACACACCAATCTGAGTAGGGCGTGTCAACACTCATCGTCGGCCTGACGCCCACCGACGCAGATAATCGGCCTGGTGTGGTGTGTCCGTGCCTTAAGATCTGTGTATCTGAAAAATATGAATCTTACATTTCCAGATGGTTCCAGAAATAACGTTAACGTAGATATTGCAATATGGTTTGTTGAGCTGGAGTTGATTATTGAAGCTTACTGGTTAACGTTCATCATATCAAACGAGCGAACCCAAACGTTGTTGTTTTTATTAATATTATTACCAATACTTACTAAGCATTTTATTATCATTACACTGGAGAAACCGACTTATTGTGGCAGCAGAACGTGAACATGTAACATGCCTACATTTAAGGACGATAGTCAATGCTTTAGGGACAATGAAATGATTTGTTTAAATATTAGATATGACGTTATGTGTGCTTCTGTGACAATTAAGCTTATTCATTGCATTACATTTGTTAAAAATGTTTGTCTTTTACCCTTGTGTGTGTGTAACAAATTAATGTGAATATGGCATGAAAAAGCATGATTCTACATTTACACTAAGTTCTAATAACAGTTGAATATTATTTTAATAACATATATTTTAATGTTGATTAACTGCAGACTGTTCATTCATAATCTGATTATCTTTGTAGTACAAAGTGATGAATTAAAAAACACATTCAAATAATTTTTTATTTATTTCTACATTTATTTACATTTATTTCATAAATAACACACTTGCTCTGCAATAATGTAATATGTTTGTCATTTCTGTTAGAAAGACATACCTGAAGGACACAACTGCCTCACCATTTTCTATGAGGGGCAAGAAGAAAATGATATGAGATTAAAGACTAAAACAAGACATTCACTAGGAAACTACACTTTTATTGTGAACACAAAGATCTGCACACTGAATAGTGTTTAGTCAAACAGGACCATAATTTGTTTGTGACAGCTGTGCCCAGTATGAGCTCACAGATGCAGTTAGGTGGTTTCTTCATAAGGCCTGGTCCTCCTCCCAGAGAAAGACCGCTCCACCTCAGTCCTCTCCAGCCAAACCCACAGACAGGACAACCGTCACACTGAGGTTTCTCCCAAAGTCCCTGCAGCTCTCTGGACTCCACGCTGTCTCAGTTGATCCACACTGTGAATATGAGAGGGGAAAATGTGTGTAATGAATGCTTTAGACAATAAGAAATATGAAGTTAACTGTAAGTAGTGGCTCAGTTTGTTTAAATAAACAATGCTATTACTGTATTTTAATATCTCATTTCATTTAAAAGAAGACGAGGCACCTAACATGAAGATTGTTATTTCAATACATTTAGTTGATTTTGTCTTTTTAATTGTTTAAAGTAAAGTAGATAGAACTGGTACTTAAGAGTTTTAATACAGTCTGGTTGTGGAGGAGGCACAGAGATAAGAGCACTAACTAGCTACCATCACATGTTACTAAGCTTGACTTGAATTTATTAAAAGTATAATTAAGTAACAGCAAAAAATCAATAACTAAAATCAAGCACATATTTGAATCTTTGCTGGATCCACTGTTGAATTTACCACTAAATATATATTTTAGAAACCTGAAGGCATTTTAAGATTTGTATGCAAGTATTATCCCAACAACTCAATACCTTAGATTATTATTGAAAGTTTTGCTGAATAGTTTCATGTTCACTTACCTTAAGCAACGTAAAACGTGCAGACCGAGAGCAACAGATGTAGGTTAGCCGGCTTGCATCACAGAGCCGCACTGCTGAGCATGTTAGCATAGCTTGGTAGCCTCAGCTAGGTCTGGAACTTCCAGCTCGGCGGCAGGAGGTCCCGCCTCTTTGCCCTTATTTGAATCAGGCTGGAGCAGGCGGGAGTTAGACTCTGACGTCACTGTCGAGCCGTTAGTGGCTGACTACGCCTACTTTAGGCTTCTCTGCAACTCTGCAGAATCCTATGGGTGACGTCACGGACACTACGTCCATTTATATATACAGTCTATGATTTGTACTAATAATAAAGACTGTGGGTAGTCAGTGTTGGGAAAGTTCACTTTCTACATGAACTAGTTCAGTTCACAGTTCACACATTTTAAAATGAACTAGTTTAGTTCATAGTTCATAATTCAAAATTTTGAACTAAAGTTCATGGTTTCAAAAATGAACTAATTTATAGTTTATAGTTATTTTTTGAATACGTTGCTGCGAGCTATTATTTGTCTCCTGTACGATGTTAATGGGATTTGGGTGGTAGTGGATCTGTTTTGGCGCTCTTTTTTATTCGCCACTCGCACATACTGTGAAAGGCAAGTCGTGTGCTTATTCTCAATGGGCCGTTTAAAGGAATGGTCCACTCATTAGATAATTAATCAAAACTTCAGTATTTAGTGAAACATTATGTTTAAACCATACCCTGAAGAAATCAGCGATATTCCCCGGTAAATAATGATTGTATAGCTCTTTTTTATCAAAACCTTTATATTCCGTCTGGCCGCCGCCATTTTTGCCATTTTCAGTAGTCACGTGATGGTCGTGACGTCATCCATGCGTTCACTTTGTCAACACACGGAAACATGGTGGAGTATTTGAGTTCGGACTCGTCAGCAGAGGAAGAAGTTTTGATGTTTTATCAGTATGACAATACGACACCCTCTGTCCGTAGACCCTCACATCGTACAAGGAAAAACTTCCGAAGAAAACCCCCAGTTTAAAGGGAACATGGGAGAAACCTCAGGGAGAGCAACAGAGGAGGGATCCCTCTCCCAGGACGGACAGACGTGCAATAGATGCCGTGTGTAAATTGAAGAGATAATACATTTGCAACATAGGTAGTCCAGATGTTTGGAAATGCATGTGTGTATAATAGGAAGATGATATAAGATACTATATGTATGCATGTAGTACCACCCTTGCTAGCGATTCCCTCTCTAGTTTAGCATACTCAGCTTCGTTGTCCCTGGCCATAGAATCACGATTTTATGGGGCCGGAAAAAACTGGGGGAAAATACACACTAGTCGGTACTACGCTATATGGAAAAGCCACCAAAAACTGTCCTGGCCTGGACGATGAAGGACGTTAAAACGGGGCTAGCCGCTGCAATGGAAATGCGCTATAACATACCTTATTCTTACTCCGAGCACTACTTCTGCTCCTCCGTCGCTTCACACTTGCAGAGGGCGATTTCTCAACTGGCCGAACTGGTGTCCTGATCGGTGATGACATCAGAAAGACCGATGGTACTGCATCTCCATTGAGTAATGGTTGTTCCATAAATCCCATGTTATGTTTGATCATACTCTCAGAGTAGTCGTCTGGAAATTTGAAATGTTCGCTGCATACATGAGCCTGTGAATCTTTCGGTTCGGGCCGGCCACATTTCGCTAGCCACTGCCTCTGAATGTACTTCTTACGCTTACCTTTTGGCAACAGATGGAACCGAGCATTCCGTGGATTGTTCCTATCAGAATTGTGGCAATATTTCGCGATACAGTGAGGCATATTTGAATAGAGAAACTACAGTAAATAACATGGAGATCAACGTGTCTTCGAAAACCAAACGCATGGTTTACGTCACGTCCGGAAAATGGCGGCGCCCACAGTGTTGATGTTATTTCGGTATATAATCAGTTTAAAATCACTGATAATGTCATCGGATTAAAAAAAAAAAAAGAAAGACTGGCAGAGGCTGGTCTGTTTTATCGGATGATAATTATTTAAAAATGCGTGTCATGAGCATACCATTCCTTTAAGGTTTGTTGTCGACGTCGTCGATGTACGGACTTGCTTTTTCAAAACCGGGCGGACACAGTTTACAGGCAAACGTTTGATTTTTTCCGTCTGAGTCAGTACTGACTTTAACGTAAAACTCTTTTAAATGTTCATACGCCGACGCCGTAGAGCAGGGGTGGGGAACCTTTTTCCTCTCAAGGGCCATTTCAATTTTTACAATATCCTCAGAGGGCCGTACAACTTATTGACCTCTGCTTAAAAAAACTAAAATCACAGCCCATTCATTTCATGCTGTGCAAAGAAAAAGCAACCTCTTAATCCAGATATCTCACCATGACTCGCGTACGCATGCACGTGCAGGGTGTGGCGTGACCACCAAAACAGAAAGATATGGACACGAGATGTGTGCAAATGTATTTAGTTTCCTATCCATGTGAACATGATTTAAGTGGAGGGGGAACCTAACCTCCTCTAGGGGGGTCCGGGGGGCAACTATAATGATCATATAAAGATGTGCCTTTACCACACTGGATGTAGAAAAAGCTTATTATATTCGTTAGCATAGCTAGCTAACCAGATGCTAATGATAACAACACAGTTAGTGACTGTCTGATCAGTATGACAGATGAGCAGATCGCCACTGGGCTTTCAACTAAAGACACAGACACGCAGAAACTACGGCATGTGTATGGACCTGCAAGTGCTGGAGTGGCGTTCTGGTGCTCTCCGTCAGAACTGCACCCCTGTCAGTCGAGACATAATACCACGTGATGACACGTTAGGCTCGTGTTGTGTTCAAGGACCCTGACCTCTCCAGGAAAAACAGGCACTCGCTTGTTTAATTTTTTTGCGGTCTAGATTTCTTTCATTTTTTGCGTGTGTTTATAAATTACCTCGAGGGCCGTACCAAATTGTCTCGCGGGCCGTATACGGCCTGGAGGCCGGAGATTCCCCACCCCTGCTGTAGAGTCTCACTCTGAGCGAGTGCTGCTGCAGCTGCTCTCGGCTTCGTCCATACTAATTCATTCATTCATTCATTCAATGCTCGCCGGTTCCACATTGTTTGTTGTGAGGAGTCTGATATATTTAGTATATTTATATTTTAGTGCGACAGCCAGGGGTGACAGGCGCGTACGCGTCACAGGCAGCTTGCTGTTGCCAGATTGGGTGGTTTTCCGCATTATTTTGAAGCCTGTTTACGGTGTGTTTTAACTGGGTTTTCGGCTGAAAGGCATATGAAATCTGGCACACTTTTGAACGCCGTTATAATACAGTGCTGAGAATGAACGCACTTTTGAACACCGTTATACAGCGCTGAGAATGAACGCGTTCTCAATTACGTTCATCTTGCGGAAATACAGTACGTTCAGTTCACGTTCGCCCAAAATATGAACGCGTTCATGAACGATCGTTCATTGAACGCGTTCAGGTACATCACTGTGGGTAGTGCACAACAAAGAAGAACATTAGGAGAGCATTGACTCATTTAATCTCAACATAGAGCCAGCAGTTTTCACCTGCTCTGGCTGAACAGGTGTACCTGGCACAGACATCATGAAGAGAGCATGACATGTTACCCACGCCAAAGCATTGTGCCCCCACAATGCACCTTGCTGTTTGCTTTGTGAGTCAGTTCTATACAAAATACAGCCGAAATACATTAAAGGTAGGGTAGGTAAGAATGGAGAAACCAGCTCAAGTGTGCTAGAATTTGAAAGTACACAACCAAAACAAATCTGCCCCTTCCTTCAGACTTCCTTACAGAGTCCCTCCTCCAACACACACGAACGTGCACATGACCAATGAGGGCACGAGATAAGTTTGTGCACGAGATGGAAGGCTGACAGGCAGGGAGGTCACCCAGTTATCTGCCGCGGGCCGAGGCAGATAATTGCAGTGTTGTAGTCAAGTCACCAATTCACGAGTCCAAGTCACTCTCGAGTAGGGTTGGGAACCGAAACTCGGTTCCGGATGAGAACCGATAAGAAAATGCCGGGTACCAGGTACCCATACAAAATACACAATTTTGGTTCTGCTTAACGGTTCCTAAACACGGTAGACCCTGTATTCCACTGCGCCGCGGTGACCCGGTGGAATACAGGGTAAGGGCGGACTGGCCATCTGTGTGTTCTGGAGAATCACAGAACGGCCGGTCGTTAGCGGGCTGTTGACGGCCGTCACCGCCCTTAATAACGGCATCATGTAAGTTGCGCTGATGGGCGACAGAGGTCCACAGTTGCCCCGCAGCGAGGCTCCCCCGCCCTCCAGTAGACAGTTCACGAGCTCAGTCACTTCATAACACCAAAGATGGGTCGCGGTAAACGCTCTGAAGTGAGGCTCCACTACACTAAAAAATAAAAAGACAAGGCACAGTGTAATGCCTGCTAATAGCTTGCCACAGGCACAGCTCAGTTCAAATAAAGCACAGCTATTGTGCAATACATTTGTATTGCATGTATATTTTGTATTCGTAAAAATGTCAGTTAAAGCTTAAAAGAATAAAGATATTTTTGTTATCTAAACGTTTGACCTCTTTCTTTTACAATTTTGGAATCAAAACGGGGAAATGATAAGAACCGGAATCGATCCATTTCAAACGATACCCATCCCTACTCTCAAGTCCCTACTTTTTTAGTCCGAGTCCAAGTCTGAGTCACCTAGGGAGAGTCGGAGTCCAAGTCCGAGTCACCCAAGGAGTGTCCGAGTCGAGTCCGAGTCATCATTACCTGTGTTCGAGTCCGAGTCCAAGTCTGAGCTCTCCTGATTGGCCTTTATAGAGAGCACCGATCAAACTATTAAGAGTGAATATCGGCCGATAATGACCGGCGGCCGATCGATTGGAGCCTCCCTAATTATTACCAGACATTTTGAATTTACCGGTTTTTAATAAATGTTACCAGCTAAAAACCGGTAATTACCGTCTAACGGAAACCCTGTTCCTGGGGTCATTTGGGTGGATTTTCCATATCTCTGGCCCCCCTTGGTCGATTTTGATGAATGAAATCTCTTTTTAACCGCTAGAGCCAATGGAATCGAGGGAAAGTTCGACACAGACCAACAGGTTAACAAATAAGGAGTGAGAGTTAAAACCGGAAGCTGCATACACTCTGGTGGCTACCATTAGCAGCTAACTTTTTCTCTCCGATTTTTACATAAAAATGGAATTATGGATTATAAATAATTGTTTCAAAGCGACAGACGTTAAAAACCTATGGATCAACCAATTCAGCCGCGTTTTTTCTGCCATTTTAATGCCATTGAACACGTCTTTTGATCAGATTGACAGCTACGGTGAGACGATCTACCGTAAAAGCTCCGTAAAGGTACATGTTGTGATGTCTGTGTTTGCTTCCCTTGTCGCGAGTTTGGATCGCTCAGTGATGATACTATACCTATATAATCTGTGGAGTCTCAGCTTTAATTGGATATATTGTATTTGCAGTTACGATAAGTAATAAGGATATCTTTATCTTGAGTTCTGTGCTAAGTGCGTTAGCATTGTTTCGCTTAGGTATTACACTTGTGTTTTGTTTTGGTAAAAATGGTTCATATCTTAATATATATATATATATATATATATATATATATATACACACATTGAATTATTCAATTTGATAATATGTAATCAACTTAGGCATCCCTCCCAAAAAAAAAAAATCATAAAAATATTCATAACTCATATTCGAACCCTGAATAATTATTCGAATACCTGAATAATTTCGAATATTCGATTAATCGTTCCCATCCCTAGCCAGGACAGAGTACATCTGACTCGAGACAAAACTTGCTCGAGTCCAAGTCGGAGCGTTAATGTACAAGTCGAGTCAGTCATCGTGGGCTAAAAATTCATGAGTCCGAGTCAGAGTCATCGTGCGCGAGAATTCACGAGTTCGAGTCGAGTCCGATTGCGGTAGTGAGCTTGTAGATAGGTTATTTTCAAATAGCCGACCCGACATATATAGGTTTAAAGTGCTCATGTTCTTTTGCGCTTGTTTTCATAGACCTGGTTGCTTATTCCTTCCACAAAAACTGGCAACCCTCGTGGAGAGACAGACAGAACACTACCATTTGCATGCGATCATGGTACTTTAATGTTAAATGTATAGAGTATATTTGCTTTACATCGTTTAAGTATGATTGACATTGCAAGTTGGTATTATTCAGAAGCAAAATAATAAATAAAAAAAAATAAAAAATAAAAAATCAGCATGACGTCATAGGATCGCCGTAATTTAGAAATGAGATTGCATAGGTGTCTGAATCGAGATCACGATCTTTTTTAGATTAATCGTGCAGCACTACCCCCCGCTGACAGTTGTTCACCAGCGTCCATAGTGTCTCTCCAGCCGACCCCCCCCCCGCCGTTCACGCGTCGACATTGCATTTACATGTCCCACATTGTCCCACACAAACATACTCTGTCCCACGTGTGGCTTTCTGGCACCTGGTCACCCTATGAGTAGGCCAACTTAAATACTTTGTTCCCCAGGTTAGTGCCAACAACAGTGAAACAAGCAGCCATTGATGAGAAAGTGGAGATAGTGAGCCAGACTTCGGACGACCAGCTGGTGGCAGAGTTCTTAAAATCCCCAGTGAGGGGATCAAGGGTCAAGCACTGACATCCGTCACCAGGAAACTGGGACTTCGAGGTGAGATTACGGCTATTAAACAACATGGATATATTTATTCTGCATATCATTTCTTAAAATGAATATACACTTTAGTGGGAACTTTTTTTTATTTCCTGGATTTCTTTTTTTAAAGTCATCAATTAATATTTTCATAAATTAAAAAGG
This sequence comes from Pseudochaenichthys georgianus, assembly GCF_902827115.2. Taxonomy (NCBI): domain Eukaryota; kingdom Metazoa; phylum Chordata; class Actinopteri; order Perciformes; family Channichthyidae; genus Pseudochaenichthys; species Pseudochaenichthys georgianus. The sequence goes on along the minus strand of NC_047520.1, from coordinate 22,235,851 downwards.
ACTACAAGGTTGGAGTCAAATGAGTAACGGACAGTTGTGATGTGCCCAATTATGCCTGCTCCCATTGCAGACGTCTTGTTTTATCAACGATATGGACTGTATTCCCTCCCTCCTGTGCTGTGTTAATTGCAACTTGTAAAGATCATCTGGCAGTTTCTGTTATGCAAAAGAGGAACATTTTCTTTTCCCAGGTGGAGCAGGTGGTGCAACATCATTTCACAGTCCTTGCTTTTCCTGTTCATTGAATAATATTCATGAGGCTCGGGCATTTTCTCTGCATATGGCAATGGTAGAGATGTGTACACCAGATTTTACCCTGTTGACCTAAAAACCTCCATCACTTGTAAAAAATAAATAAATAATTGTGTTACCATGAAATTACCTAGTGATATTTTATTATTATTATTATTGCTTATCATCCTTGTGTGTATTCTCATCTGTGTTTCTCTCTTGTTCCGTTGCTGCTGGACTTCCCTATTGGGATCAATTAAGGTCGATCTTCTCATGTTATAGAAGAGTGTGGCCACATTTCCCACCCAACATTCCTGAGTAAGCCGTCATGTTGAGGTCACTGTGCTCAAGATATCTTATAGTTAAGGCAGCATAGTCAAGGTCACTGGAAGGTATTGGTTTCTATAAGATGCTGTTCTTAAGTCTCCAGAATCAAGTCATGCACACGAAACACTTTTTAAAAACAACAAAAACTGTTTTATTGAAATGTGTTCTAATGTTCTCTGGGTGAAGGAGCTGATTCCCAGACAGTGTGTGCAGTGTGTGTGCAGTGTGTGTGCAGTGTGTTCTGAGGACTGAGAGGAGATGACAGAGTGAGGCAGCTGACCTCATGCCTCACTGCCTCTACCAGACTGAGAAGTCCTGATCTGAAGATACTCTATATCAGTTACATTTACTGCTCCACCAGCAGCAGCACAGTCTATTGGTTTTAAAGAACACATTTCTTTGTTCTCACTTTGCTCTACTCCAGACCAAATCCCCAGAGGAGAGAATCTTCTCCTCTGAGCTGTATCGCACCCACAGCCACAGCCCCTGTCCACAGTAAAGGAGTGGAGAGGCTATTTCTGCACTCAAGATTGTAATATGTGATGGAGAACAGTCACTGTTCATGCATGTAACAAAATAAAAGTCTATTCTTACGTTGTAGATTAAGACTTCCCTGCCAAAGAGACTTAAGAAGAGGCTGAAGCAGACTGAGAGTCCTTGGACTACAATGTGTGCAAGAAGAGGTTTGATAAAAAGGAAAATAAGAGGGTGAAATGTTCTCTTGTTGTGAAAGGAAACGCTTTATTATGTTCAACTGTTATTGTAAAAGCTTATGTAATACTTCGTTTCATTTTTAATCCGCATTGCTGTTTTATAACTGTCCATGATTTTTTCTACAATTGGTATTGGTTTAATACAATATGGTGTTTGCTTTGCCAGAACAACTCAAATAAACTTAAAGCTAGAATGATGTTTAACACACAAATACAATCTTTCATGCACAATAGTGAATATTAAAGGGGAGCAGTGTAAGATTTAGTGGCACCACCTAATCATATCCAGAACACATACGGTATCCTCGACAGAAATGTAAAAAATGTTAACAAGCCCTCTCTAGAGCCAGCCGTTTGTCAGTTCAGAACCACACTGCAAACATGGCGGTACAATATGGTAAAAACAGTGATTCTAAGTTTCACATGAAAACAAAATGGTAAATATCTCACTCCTTTCTGCCAATGGGTCTCCAGAACTCTACACAATGGACCTTCAAACGAGGAGGAGTTCTGTCCACCATGCTATTAAACCCCTCCTTTCTGTCATGTTGTCACAATTGGATGGATTGCACCCATTGAGGTGGCTAAAATATTGTACTTATGGATAGGTGTGTGCTATAATGCTATTGTAATACAGTTAGATGTAAAGTCATTCATTTAAAACGCAAGATGTACATCTAATCACATTCATGAGATGAAATCACTGATAATGTTTTAAGAGCAGTCTTCGGTGCCCCTTTAACGCTCATTGACGCTGAATCAGGTGATAAGTAGCATAAGGTTGTATTACTGTCGGTACAAATACAAATAGTCACACTTTTGCTGGTAATATCTATCTTCATTTAAAGTACTATAACATGTTTTGGAAGTTTAAACTAACCAATACGCTTACCTGCAATTCTTTATTTCATGGTAATTTCTTTGGCTTTAATAATAAGGTTGTCTTTTATGTGAACCCTCTATCAATGAAGACAGAGTCCATATATAAGCCCCCCTTACTAACTGAGCGAGAGTGGAGCTGCATTACCTGGTGATGTCCCACACACAGGAGCTGACGATCACCACATCAGGCTTGAGTCCTTCCCTCAGATCCTCCAGGATGCTCTCCATGTACGGGGAGTAGATCCGTGTCAGGAAGTAGAATCTCAGTAGGTGGTGGTCGGAGCGGTATTGCCGGACCTCTCTGTACCCAGTGCCGTTAGTCAGGGGACCCAGACGACCCCCCTCAACCAGGCAGTCCTGCTCGAAGGAAAACTCCCCCTGCAGCACAGAGGACACATGTAATGCCAGCACAGGAGAAGTGTTCCTCCGTCACACGAGCACACGGCATATTTTATCAAACGACATTCACTCATATTTAACCACTCAGAAAAGGGAATTCAAAGTACCTCATTTCTTTACTACAATGTATGCTTGCTTGGGTGTTTTGTCTGTATAGATTTTCTGTGCTATCTGAACTTTCTTCATTGAGGTGTTTACGTGTGAGGAGTAATATCAATAACGTAATGTCTTTGTTGAAAAGAGGAGGACACCCTCCTCTCTGCATTGAAATGTAGCTTTATAACCTATTGCATGTATTTTGCATCTTTAGAATTGTGCAAAAAAACGGAACCTGGACCTTGATGGTGGTACAGCGAGCGCGTCTGGGTCAAACTAAATATTCTGATTACTGATAACTCCCAACTTCAATATATTAAGGGAATTTCCCCGAGTTAATAGACACTTAAAAGGTCCCATGTCATGCTTTGCGGTTATCACCCGTCCCCTTGTGTTATGTAGCTTTTTATGCATGTCACGGTCTGCAGAGTCACAGCCCCTCAAAGTGCACCCTGTAGGGCAGGGATCACCAACTACATTTGTCCAAGGGCCGAAATGTAACCAATAGACTATCGCGGGCCAGCGATTTTTATATAGCCCAGAATTTTATAAATAGTATTCAGATTACTTTTAGAATACTTTATTTTTCCATAACAGATGGGTATGTTTTGGTGAACAGGAGACACGTATTTTACTGTTTTCATGGCTTATCAAGAACTCAAACACGACATCTTGGTGTCATTCTGGACAGCTCTCATCTGCACCCCCCATAAAACACATCACCCGGACTGTGTTCTTACTGTCTTAAAACCTTTCCTTGGAATATGTTATGCATTGTAAGGTGTCCTTGGGTGCTTTGAAAGGCGCCCCTAAATAGAATGAATTATCATTATTATTTATTATCTGAAACGATGTAATAACTTTTAAAACTTGTTCCAGTCACTTGCCCCATGCCTTCAGCAGCAGCAGGCCATTCACTTTGATTTCATCCCGTTATGAAATGTCATCATTTCGACAATAAAGAAATGATACATAAACGTTATCTTGCACATTTTATCCAACCATCTCCGTTTCTAACTTTCAATATATTTTAAAAGAGATCTCTCTCTCTCATCTGCGTGCGGGGGCGGGGCCTCACAGACACGCTGCATCTCTCTCTCGCTCACAGACACGCTGCATCTCTCTCTCGCTCACAGACATGCTGCAGCGCTGTGCAGTGTGCACACAGTTCTGCCGGTAATGAATATTACATTTTGTGAGGAAACTTTTCCACTAATAATTCCAATAAGTATTCCAAAATGTATTCACTTCAGGTTTACGAAAGTAACTGTAATCAGATTACTCGTTTTTCAAATGTAACGCCAGCTGAATACAGTTAGCCTACTTGATTTTTGTATTCTGATTACGTAACGCCGTTATGTTTTCCGTTACAACCCAACCCTGCTTCTTGGCTACTGTCCCGCAGCTCCAGCCTCTCTGTTGGACTGTGTCGCAGCGGGGCTACTGCTGTGGTGCGGAGCGCATTAACCAGACTCTTCACAACGAAGGATCACTTCTTCTTCAGGGGAGGGAAGGTTTCGCAGTACGCAGTCTACTGTCCCGCAGCTGCTGCCTCTCTGTTGGACTCCGGTACTTCACCTTACTCACGAGACGTTGTAAACAAAGAAATGGGTGGGGGGCGAATGCAGTAACCACTCCGCCAACGCCACAGTCACCCCCTTCGTGCGGGCCGGATGAGAATGTCTGGCGGGCCGGATGTGGCCCGCTGGCCGCCAGTTGGTGGTCACTGCTGTAGGGAGTAAAACTCTAACACCGAGAAGACCTGTCTGTGCTGCCCCAGAACGCCTCGTTGGACATTTCTCTTTTCCATTGTTTTCTTCCTGGTCACAGTGACCTAACGACGACCAAATGGACCAATCCGTGGAGCTCCTCACACACACTCACTCACTCACTCAGCCTCGGCTCCGTGGATCTTCACTCAGTTCGCCACACTGTGCCTGGCTGTGAGTGTATGTGTCTGCTCAGGCTGAGTTCCACGGTGTCTTGCTGTCTCACAGACTCCACGCAGCAACCAGGAAATGACACCAGTAATCCAGCTCACACTGTCCGCTCCTCACAGCAGCAAGCCCCGCAACGTCCCGCCAACACAGCACCCAGACCCCAAGCAGCATTCTCATCTGTTTGTCATTACTGGTGTCATTTTCTGGTGGCTAACAACTGCCATTGTCACACATAATCACACATCAGAGCACAGTGGGCTCACAGGCAGGGAGGGGGGGTGGGGGGGGCAGGAGCTCCAACAAGCCGTGTAGGACATGTCGGGGCCCTGCCTGCCTGTAGCTTTGCCGCTATCTGTGTTGATAGGTAATAGATTAAGAGCGGTGAATCAGCTTAGATACAGGAAGTGCTCAAACGTTTGTGTGAGTTTATCTAATTTAGCAGTGATTCCATGTCAGCCACAGCTTGTTACAAAAAACCTGACTGATAGTGTGTTTAACAAACTTAAACTAGCTTTATTAAATGTCAGGTCTTTGGCAGGAAAAACATTTTTAATCAATGATTTTATCACCGAGCACAATCTCGATTTTATGTTTTTAACAGAAACTTGGATTGAACAAAATAACAGTGCAGCTGTTCTTATCGAATCAACCCCTCCCAACTTTAGTTTTATGAGTCAGGAAAGAATGCATAAGAGAGGGGGTGGAGTTGCTATTCTGTTCAATGATTCCCTTCAATGCAGGAAGACATCGTATGGAAACTTTGATTCTTTTGAATATGTGGCCCTTCAGCTGAAATGCTCCTCTCGAGCTCTGTTCCTAAATATCTATAGACCACCCAAATACTGTGCAAGCTTTTTTGATGACTTTACTGAACTGCTGTCTATAGTGTGTATTGACTTTGACCGTCTAGTCATTGTTGGTGATTTTAACATCCATGTTGACAACCCCCAGGACAGAGGGGCTAAAGAACTGTTTTGTGTTCTTGATAGCTATGGACTGACTCAGCATGTGACGGAGCCCACGCACAATACGGGGCACACTCTGGACTTAATTATCTCAAAGGGTCTGAATATCTCTAAGGTTGTGGTGACTGATGTTGCACTGTCTGACCATTCCTGTGTTTTCTTTGAGAGCTCTATTTCTGTTCACACAAATGTTCAAAAAGAGGTAACCACAAAGCGATATTTAACTGAAAATACTAGGGAAATGTTTACTCAGAATTTTTCTACCACACTTGCCCCTGCTAACACCTCAGTAAATGAGCTAGTAGATCATTTTAATTCAAAAATTAATTTGAGGCACGTGCCTTGTTTGCTACCGTCGACAGACTAACTAACCCCCCAGTGCCAGTAGCCTCTGAATTTCTATCCACCAGGGCGTGCAATGATTTTGCCTTTTTCACTGACAAAATTCAGAAAATCTGACAAGCAGTCAGTGCCTCTGCATCAGGAACAGCAAATGTGTCTCCTCTGTGTCCACTTAACATCAATTCAAGCACCATGACATAATTCAATCAGATTAATGATAAAAACCTAGAGGCCATTATACAACTTCTGAAATCCTCCTCCTGCTGCCTTGATATTATTCCAACAGAATTTTTCAAAGATGTTTTGCCTTGCATGGCCTCAGAACTACTTCATATAGTAAACAAATCTCTTCACTCAGGTATTTTTCCACAGGCCCTGAAAACTGCAGTCATTAAACCGCTCTTAAAAAAGAATAATCTAGATGCTTCAGTAATGAACAATTACAGGCCCATATCAAACCTGCCTTTTCTAGGTAAGATCATCAAAAAAGTTGTTTTTCAACAGTTGAATAATTTCTTGCATTTAAACTGTTTTGATGTGTTCCAGTCAAGCTTTCGTCCAAACCACAGCACTGAGACTGCTCTTGTAAAGGTCTTTAATGACATCCACTTAAACACAGAGAGTGGCAGAACTTCAGTGTTAGTATTATTAGATCTCAGTGCTGCGTTTGACACTGTTGACCACAGCATATTACTAGACCGACTGGAAAACTGGGTGGGACTTTCGGAAACAGTTCTAAATTGGGTTGAATCCTACCTAAAGGACAGAAACAACTTTGTTTCTATAGGTAAATACAAATCTGAGTTGACAAATATGACATGTGGGGTTCCTCAAGGCTCCATCTTGGGGCCTCTTCTCTGGCTCAGATAATGAAGAACAACAAAATAAGTTACCATAGCTATGCAGATGACACACACATTTACGTAACAATTTCACCAGGAGACTATGCTCCAATTCAAACACTGAGTAAGTGCATTGAACAAATTAAATGACTGGATGTGTCAGAACTTTCTTCAATTAAACAAAGATAAAACTGAGGTAATGGTTTTTGGAGCCAAGGCAGAACGTTTAAAAGTTAGCGCTGAGCTTCAGTCTGCAATGTTCAAACCAACAGATAAAGCCAGAAATCTAGGTGTAGTCATGGACTCTGACCTGAGTTTCAACAGTCACATTAAAACAGTTACTAAATCAGCCTACTATCACCTAAAGAATATATCTAGGATTAAAAGACTAATGTCACAGCAGGATTTGGAAAAACTTGTCCATGCTTTTATCTTCAGTAGACTGGACTACTGCAATGGTGTCTTCACAGGTCTCACTAAAAAATCTATTAGGAAGCTGCAGCTGATTCAGAACGCCGCTGCTCGAGTCCTCACTAACACTAAGAAAGTGGATCACTCCTGTTCTGAAGTCTTTACACTGGCTTCCTGTGTGTCAAAGAATAGATTTCTAAATACTGCTGCTGGTTTATAAAGCACTGAATGGTTTAGGCCCAAATTACATTTCTGACCTCCTGCTAAATTATGAACCATCCAGATCTCTCAGGTCTTCAGGGACTGGTCAGCTTTCTGTCCCCAGAGTCAGAACTAAACATGGAGAAGCAGCGTTCAGTTATTTTGCTCCAAATATCTGGAACAAACTCCCAGAAACCTGCAGGTCCGCTGCAACTCTTACTACTTTTAAATCCAGGCTGAAGACTTTTCTTTTTGTCGCTGCTTTTAATTGAACTATTCATATCTTAAACTGCACTGTAACTTTTATCCATATATTTTTTCTTTTAATGTTTATTTTATTAGCTTTTCTTTTTTAATGCTTAATGTCTTTTATTTTTTTGTAAAGCACTTTGAATTGCCTTGTGTTGAAAAGTGCTATATAAATAAACTTGCCTTGCCTTGCCTTGCCTAGGACAGAGAGTGAATACACATACTATACAGAGATGGTGTTTGAGAAACCAATGTGAGTTTGGAACATTGAACAATGTAAATCTATTCTAGTAGACCTCAACACTGGAACTATGATCAGTAGAAATGGCCATGACACGGGACCTTTAAGTAGTCTATTTAGAAAGAAGAAAAAAATAGTATGAACAGATTTCATTTATATTGTTAACTTTCTACCTTGTCTCTTTGTGTATATATGTCCATGTTGCACTGTTGGAGGAGCCTGTGACTTCAGTTTGTCATTGCTATATATACACTGTAGCTACTGTGCACATGACAATGAAGCCTTGAATCTTGAAAAAAAAGATAATTTGTTTCTAATTGATGAAGACACAATGAGGAATGGATGTTAGACAAAAGACAGCAGGCTGTGAAGTATGACTACTTCTGTAAGTGTAGTTTCATGTGAGTGGAAAGATTTACTTTGGACTTGAGCTGAGGCAGAGTTAAGAACTTATCCCTCTGAAGCAGCAGAACCAGGTCTTTGTACATTGAGCGCTGCACTGAAATCAAAAGACACATGCAACAGGTTTTACTCACATACAGTAAAGTATCTGAAAACCCTTAAAGAACAACAACTTGAAAAGGGACAGAGCAGTGAGGGATTTAAAAGGGTGTAGAAGGTGTGAAGCAGTTTTCCTATAAGATTCAGTGTTTGGTAAAGACTGTCTGTTCATGTCTCTTACCTGAGCCTCCAAGAACCAACACAAACTTGTTGTGTAGCAGCTGCCTGGCTTGACTCTGCATTACAAAGGTATCCATGGCTTCAGTGTCTGTTCACAGGACTGGTGGTTGGGAAGGCATAACAGATGTATTACCATTTCATATTTGACTTTTTGTACCATTTTTCCATCAGTCTAAAGTAAGGTCTCTTCACTCTGTTCTTAAATACTTCAATGTCTGGATACAACTCCATCCTAATCGAAGATTAAGTGTTGGTACAGGGTATATGCAGGAATCCTGAAGTCAAATGTAAAACCTTTTAAGACCTTTTTTAAGACCCTTTCAATACATTTTAAGACCTCATCGCCACTTTGAGTTCTAACCTTTAACAGTTTACCTCACATTCACTATATACATTATTGATTGTGCTTCCTCCTTATCTTCCAACCATTTGGACGCAGACTTGCATTTCCCCATAACGATGTTGTTTAACAACCGGCGTAAACGGACCGTCGCGCGCTAGCGAGCAGTGAGCTCTCATCCTGTTCAGATGACGTCAAACCCAACGGGATGCCATCAATAAACTACACAGAATCACACTACACACTAGGGCTGGGCGATTTGGCCTAAAAATAAAAACCTCGATTTTTTTCTAACTAATGGACAATTTTCGATTTAAACCTCGATTTTTTTCTGTTTTTTTCTAAACAAACCAGACCAAGGCAAAATTGAAATACATATTTTCTTTATTAACACAATACAAATAAATGAGATTACCAAGTAGTCTAAGCCTATGTGAACAAATCAGTTGTTCAAGAATAAAAAAAATAAAATAAAAACAGCACCACGGCACTTGGCTGTCATTAATGTGCAAAGATTTTTTTTAAATCAAACTGGAAAAAAAATCTCTTGTAGGCCATCCCTGAAAAAACTTGTAAAATGAAATACAACAGATAATAAATAATGATAATGAAATGAATAATAAAAAAATACCCTCAAACAAAATAACATCCCTTTAACTTTCTAGGAAGTTGTCTTTCTACAGACCTTACACAGAACAGTTGTTTGTTCTATGTATGACCGCTTGTACCCGAACCACTTCCATACAACTGAAGTAGCACCTTTTTTAGGAATGAGTTCTTCATCTGTGTTCGTGGACATTTTTATGGTACGTCTGTCGGTGAAGCTGTGAATGTGATTGTAGTAGGCTATGTGACTACCCGATCTGCAGCTCTGCACATGCGCACAGTGTTATAAATTAAAATCAATGTTTTTGATGGCATAAACTACCTTAGACATACCGTCAGTTTAAATGCTGTTTTATACTGAAAAAACAGAAGTTGTCGTGCGCAGTTGTTAAGCTTTTATTCTGAAAATCCTTCATCTCCGGTTAGCATTTAGCATGTGGCTAATATACCATTTACTATAGAGGTGAATTTAGTAGCGATATGACACGGAGTGTTGCACACTGAAACCTACTGATTTCAACACTACAACTACTGTATAGACGTCGAGATATTATTATTGCTGAATATTAAATGAAGGTACAGTTTATTTGAATACGTTCGTTTACAGACGTGGGTAGCATGAGACAACAACCGGAACTACCAGAAATGAAACCAGCCTTGAAGTTTTTCCTGTCTTGAGTATTGATTACAGCGTTCAAAACCATATTAAATGAAAAGTCATGAAAGAGATAAGGAGGAGAAAAGGCGTGTTTAGTTATATATGTAATGTACAATGTCTGAGTCCTCTGTTATGCTCAACAACGAACAACGAACACAGCATAACAACAGCAGATCGGGCAGAGCTGCAGATCGGGTAGTCACAGGCAATGTGGCTGAGTTTTGTGCGCGTTCTGGAAAGTGAGAGAGTAAGCTACTACGGAGTCCCTTAAAGCAAAACAAATCTGCGGAGTCTAGAAATGTTTTAAAATCGCGATTTTTCGGTTCAGCCATTTTACAAACCGTAGGAAAGTAAAAATGCAAATTAATCGTGAAAACCAGCCCTACTACACACCTACGCAATGATTACATTCAAGCACACTGTAGAATACAACCTCTTTGGACCATTTATATACTTATTGAAAACAAGCTACAAAACGTAATACCTTGCCGTTTAATACTTTTTAATAGCCTTAATTTTCGCCAATTGATTTATCAACTTTTAATACTTTTTAAGACCCCGCGGACACCCTGTAGTATATATGGGTCACTCCAGAATTGGAGGACATTTTGTGTCCCACCTATGACATTTCTAATGACTCATGCCTAAAATATGGATTAGAAAATGTCCTCAGAAAAATGTAAATAAAAGTTGTAAAAAAAGTGGTTTCAAAATAATCTTTAAAATATCCAAGGGCTCTCAAATTATTCTTAAATTATAATTTTTTTCAGTCAATATCTTTAGAAAAATGTAATGTTATCGATTATTTAGCATAATCTACATGTTTTAAATGTGTTACAATATTTTCCCAGTATAAGAATTGTAATAAAACACTATACAATATATCATCAATACCCGAGCTGGCCAAATCAATGTGTTACATAATGTGTCTTCACCTCTTTTTCTCAGATACATAACAAGTTTTTCTAAGTGTGTCTTCCACAGAACCGCTGTTCTGCAGTTTGTGTGGGCCTACTGTACTGTTGCACAGTTTACTGTAGAAACTATGTCCAGGACAAGGTATTTGGAAGTTTTGGAAGATTCATAGCTAACCACACTGAAGATTATGATCATGATCATGATTATGATTATTGATCAGTCTTCTCATATCTCTAACATCACCAGAAATCATAATTTAAGGGGTTATTCACCATTATACGGAGCCCCCCTGGTGACATTGGTGAGAAAAATATTAATACGTGGCCACGTATTAATAATGCATGGCCACGAATTAATAATGCGTGGCCACAAATTAGTTATTACGTTCCCACGCATTAGTAATTCGTGCGAACACAATAATTATTACGCAATAACTAAATCCAGATAGTCTATAGAAACTGATGACTGAGTGACAAAAAGTCGAGTAAAGTTGGAACGATATTGGCAGATTCAGATTTCACGGATCAATAACTCATGAACAAAACGTTGTTCAGACACAAATGACGTCTCCTAAGTACCGTGGTAAGGTTGACAACGAACTACAATCACATTTTGATAAAAAAAAAAAGCCAATACGCACCATCCTCCAAACTGGAGACATAACATTGGTTTCTTTCTGCAGCCGGAGAAGAAATGAGTGCTCAGGGACCGTCTGCAAAGTGCAACTCCGAATAAAGAGAATACAATAATATTCAATCACTTCACTATTATACAGTATATTTCTACCAAACTCACTACACACATCACCAGTCTCATGTTGCTCATACTACAGCAGAGAGTTTGGAAGAATGTGCTTTTTAATTATTTTGGTGAATATCTATATTGTAAAATCTTCAATAAATATGGCATCATCTTCATTAACGCTACTGTTATACAGTATAAATACATAATAATAATAAAAACATTATTCCAAACCATATTCTTCCAAACTCTCTGATGTAGTATGAGCAACAGAAGACTATTGATGTGTGTAATGAGTTTAGTAGTAATATACTGTAGAATAGTGAAGTGATTGAATATTATATTCTCTTTTTTCGGAGTTGCACTTTGCAGACGGTCCCTGAGCACTCATTTCTTCTCCGGCTGCAGATAGAGACCAATGTAATGTGTCCAGCTCGGAGCGAGGACGGCGCATATTGGCTTTCTTTGATCAACATGTGATTGTAGTTCGTTGTCAACCTTACCACGGTACTTAGGAGACGTCATTTGTGTCTGAATAACGTTTTGTTCATGAGTTATTGATCCGTGAAATCCGAATCTGCCAATATCGTTCTAACTTTACTCAACTACGTTTCAAACCGTGCATTTTCAGCAGCCGAATCAAGTGCCTTTTGCTAAGGATGACACTCTGCTTAACTGCAAGGGATTGCAGAATATCATTATAATTATCTGGACTATGTGGATTTAGTTATTGCGTAATAATTATTGTGTTTCCACGAATTACTAATGCGTGGGAACGTAATAACTAATTCGTGACCACGCATTATTAATACGTGGCCACGTATTAATATTTTTCTCACCAATGTCACCAGGGGGGCTCCGTATAATTACAATAGCCCCACCTAAAATAATTTCCACCAGCCGCCACTGCTTTAGACAGTATGGTAAAGACCCGGATGTAGCTCCAGGATACCGAGTTCTCTTTACATCCATGGGGTAGCTAGGTAAGCTAGCTAAAGGTTATGTAGGCCTACGTGAAAACACAAAAACTGGTTGAAAATGCTAATAGGGACACACAAAAGGTTATCACGTCATCATGGCGTTGCATAACACCTGTACAACGTGACTTGTGATTAAAAACGCATTTAAACGTTAAATATATGATTTCCATATTCCATCAAAACAAAACGTGTTAATTAAATGAACACGCGACACTTTGTGGTGACGACAACAGAAGCGACTGTTAATATAATAGCATAGAGTTTAAAAAGTAGCTGTTATTAACCTACTGAAAATGTTGTTTAAGTAAACTTTTTTTAAATGTATAAAATACTTGTAATCTTACCGTTTTCGGGGTTTGGGGCTGCACTCCCAAGTGTCTGCAGCGCGGGTCGAAGAGAAGCAGCCTACACACCTGATCCAATCAGATCGGCCCCCTTCCGCCTGAAAAACTCAAATAAGGTCTATTATTTGTTTTTTTCAGTGGTGGAATATATAACTGTACTGTAAAAGTAAAAGTACTGTAGTTAAGTAAAACATATAGGTACTTGTACTTTACGTGAGTATTTCCATATTATACTACTTTTTTACTCCACTACATTTTGTAGTCAAATCATGTTGTACTCCACTACATTTATTTTACAGATTTAGTTACTTGCTACTTTTGCTTTAGATATTTAATACAAAATATATATAAATTATTGCATTATTATATATTATTAATATAGGTTAAGCTACACAGTAGTATTTAAAGTAATTCAAATTAACCCCACTTTTACCAAGTGGAATAATGAGCACATTAATGCATCAATAATTATGCTACAATCATTTCAAATATTTGGTGCTTAAATGGAGCAGTCTGCATAACACGTACTTTTACTGTTGGTAGGCTACTCAAAGTTTTTTTGATGCTAATACTTTTGTACTTTGACTTAAGTACCATTTGGAAATCATCAGCAAATAATCTGAGTAGTTCTTCCACCTTTAGTTTTTGCAGCCCATAATTAACCGAATAAAGAATGAATGCCTCTTTATTATCCCCCCACCCGTGGTGTCTCACGGAGAGATACCGCAGGTCCTTCCTTCCTGCAGCGGTCATACTATATAACCACCACGGCCCCTGGTAGACCCCCACACACACAACAACACTATGTGACTATGCCATATAACACCCCTTGTTGTGAAATACCAATTATGTGCAATATATATATATATATATATATGCCGTTAATAGCTCTGCAACATATGGCTGCAATATCTTCGAAACTGTTACAAGATGTGTATTTTCTAAATTGTGTAATATTTTTCATTTTTTTATCTTTAATATGTTTGTATGCATGCTTCCTATAGTTAATATTAAGCTGTCTTTGGCTCTTTTCTTGCTGTAACAAATGCACATTTCCCCTCTGTGGGAGGAATAAAGGTTTTCTGATTCTAATTCTGATATATTTAAGTAATATTTGGTTTGTGCATAGCTTTTATTTTGCCTTTTATTTTGCCTTCATCCAGACATTTTGACTCTGAAAAGCACCAATGACATTAGGCCAGGTCCCATTCTAGTGTCTCGGTTTCGCCATCACAATGTGGAACCTGAACCAATTATAGTTGCATTATTCACAGCTTTTAAATGTCAACATTTCTTTGTTTACTCAAAGGTCTGAAAGGAGCAAAACTCTGATAAATACATATTTATTTTCTTGCCTAAAAATACTTGATTAAAAATATTTGATACTGAAAACATATAACATCCAAACCAAGAATCACTCAGACAATGTTGCTAAAATCCCTAAAATCTCAGATAAAATGTGCGAGACATGACCATGTCCTCAAAGCTGGCTAGCCTTGAGTGTATTGTCCCAATTGCACAATTAAATACAAATGTAAACATATTGCTTATTTGATTTATTGCAAAGAGTTACAGTATGAGAGGACTGATACCAGAGTAACAACAATATGCAACTCCAGCCAGCAGCTTAACATAAAGAATGCATACAGGGGAAATGAGCAAGCCAATCTCTGTTAAGCTAACAACATCTGCGTACCAGCATTACAATTTACAAGTGAACTTCCACCACAACTGGGACGAGTAGAAATGTATTTACAGAAAGTGTTTGCTAAGCATTGTGTTAGCAGTGTTTCTACTCCTTATGCAACCACCTGTTTCATACACACTGCGTAAATAAAGGGCTCCAGCCAGCAGCTGGAGACGTTCTAATCCCCCGGGGGAACTTGTTTTGTCAATTTGAATATTCCCTATGCAGAAGTGCATATAATGTGTTTGATAATAAACGATCGATGAAAGGATGAAAGGTTCGGCGTCATCAAAAACTCTCTTTTGCATTTCTTTTCCACGAGGCTGAGCAGACCGATGCAGAACACCCTTAGCTCACATGTAGCTAATGGGCTGTTCTCACACACAGTGGCAGCATGCAGGCAGGGAACATCCAGCAGGTCAGTTGAACTGGTGGTACTATCAAGAATTCATCTCTTTAGTAACAGAACATCTGCAAGGCCACACAACCACATCTGGTTCCGAGTCATCGTGTCAGTGAATCAGCTGGAACAGGTGACAGGTGACTGACTGGCATCCTGCCAAGGCTCTGACTTGCTATCTTCATTTGAGAAGAGTAGTTTGACATTTTGTGAAATCTACTTTCTTGATTAGAGTTATTTGAAAAGAATAAGCCCCCCTTACTAACTGAGGAGAGTGGAGCTGCATTACCTGGTGATGTCCCACACACAGGAGCTGACGATCACCACATCAGGCTTGAGTCCTTCCCTCAGATCCTCCAGGATGCTCTCCATGTACGGGGAGTAGATCCGTGTCAGGAAGTAGAATCTCAGTAGGTGGTGGTCGGAGCGGTATTGCCGGACCTCTCTGTACCCAGTGCCGTTAGTCAGGGGACCCAGACGACCCCCCTCAACCAGGCAGTCCTGCTCGAAGGAAAACTCCCCCTGCAGCACAGAGGACACATGTAATGCCAGCACAGGAGAAGTGTTCCTCCGTCACACGAGCACACGGCATTTTATCAAACGACATTCACTCATATTTAACCACTCAGAAAAGGGAATTCAAAGTACCTCATTTCTTTACTACAATGTATGCTTGCTTGGGTGTTTTGTCTGTATAGATTTTCTGTGCTATCGGAACTTTCTTCATTGAGTGTTTACGTGTGAGGAGTAATATCAATAACGTAATGTCTTTGTTGAAAAGAGGAGGACACCCTCCTCTCTGCATTGAAATGTAGCTTTATAACCTATTGCATGTATTTTGCATCTTTAGAATTGTGCAAAAAAACGGAACCTGGACCTTGATGGTGGTACAGCGAGCGCGTCTGGGTCAAACTAAATATTCTGATTACTGATAACTCCCAACTTCAATATATTAAGGGAATTTCCCCGAGTTAATAGACACTTAAAAGGTCCCATGTCATGCTTTGCGGTTATCACCCGTCCCCTTGTGTTATGTAGCTTTTTATGCATGTCACGGTCTGCAGAGTCACAGCCCCTCAAAGTGCACCCTGTAGGGCAGGGATCACCAACTACATTTGTCCAAGGGCCGAAATGTAACCAATAGACTATCGCGGGCCAGCGATTTTTATATAGCCCAGAATTTTATAAATAGTATTCAGATTACTTTTAGAATACTTTATTTTTCCATAACAGATGGGTATGTTTTGGTGAACAGGAGACACGTATTTTACTGTTTTCATGGCTTATCAAGAACTCAAACACGACATCTTGGTGTCATTCTGGACAGCTCTCATCTGCACCCCCCATAAAACACATCACCCGGACTGTGTTCTTACTGTCTTAAAACCTTTCCTTGGAATATGTTATGAATTGTAAGGTGTCCTTGGGTGCTTTGAAAGGCGCCCCTAAATAGAATGAATTATCATTATTATTTATTATCTGAAACGATGTAATAACTTTTAAAACTTGTTCCAGTCACTTGCCCCATGCCTTCAGCAGCAGCAGGCCATTCACTTTGATTTCATCCCGTTATGAAATGTCATCATTTCGACAATAAAGAAATGATACATAAACGTTATCTTGCACATTTTATCCAACCATCTCCGTTTCTAACTTTCAATATATTTTAAAAGAGATCTCTCTCTCTCATCTGCGTGCAGGGGCGGGGCCTCACAGACACGCTGCATCTCTCTCTCGCTCACAGACACGCTGCATCTCTCTCTCGCTCACAGACATGCTGCACGCTGTGCAGTGTGCACACAGTTCTGCCGGTAATGAATATTACATTTTGTGAGGAAACTTTTCCACTAATAATTCCAATAAGTATTCCAAAATGTATTCACTTCAGGTTTACGAAAGTAACTGTAATCAGATTACTCGTTTTTCAAATGTAACGCCAGCTGAATACAGTTAGCCTACTTGATTTTTGTATTCTGATTACGTAACGCCGTTATGTTTTCCGTTACAACCCAACCCTGCTTCTTGGCTACTGTCCCGCAGCTCCAGCCTCTCTGTTGGACTGTGTCGCAGCGGGGCTACTGCTGTGGTGCGGAGCGCATTAACCAGACTCTTCACAACGAAGGATCACTTCTTCTTCAGGGGAGGGAAGGTTTCGCAGTACGCAGTCTACTGTCCCGCAGCTGCTGCCTCTCTGTTGGACTCCGGTACTTCACCTTACTCACGAGACGTTGTAAACAAAGAAATGGGTGGGGGGCGAATGCAGTAACCACTCCGCCAACGCCACAGTCACCCCCTTCGTGGGCCGGATGAGAATGTCTGGCGGGCCGGATGTGGCCCGCTGGCCGCCAGTTGGTGGTCACTGCTGTAGGGAGTAAAACTCTAACACCGAGAAGACCTGTCTGTGCTGCCCCAGAACGCCTCGTTGGACATTTCTCTTTTCCATTGTTTTCTTCCTGGTCACAGTGACCTAACGACGACCAAATGGACCAATCCGTGGAGCTCCTCACACACACTCACTCACTCACTCAGCCTCGGCTCCGGGATCTTCACTCAGTTCGCCACACTGTGCCTGGCTGTGAGTGTATGTGTCTGCTCCGGCTGAGTTCCACGGTGTCTTGCTGTCTCACAGACTCCACGCAGCAACCAGGAAATGACACCAGTAATCCAGCTCACACTGTCCGCTCCTCACAGCAGCAAGCCCCGCAACGTCCCGCCAACCACAGCACCCAGACCCCAAGCAGCATTCTCATCTGTTTGTCATTACTGGTGTCATTTTCTGGTGGCTAACAACTGCCATTGTCACACATAATTCACACATCAGAGCACAGTGGGCTCACAGGCAGGGAGGGGGGTGGGGGGGGGCAGGAGCTCCAACAAGCCGTGTTAGGACATGTCGGGGCCCTGCCTGCCTGTAGCTTGCCGCTATCTGTGTTGATAGGGTAATAGATTAAGAGCGGTGAATCAGCTTAGATACAGGAAGTGCTCAAACGTTTGTGTGAGTTTATCTAATTTAGCAGTGATTCCATGTCAGCCACAGCTTGTTACAAAAAACCTGACTGATAGTGTGTTTAACAAACTTAAACTAGCTTATTAAATGTCAGGTCTTTGGCAGGAAAAACATTTTTAATCAATGATTTATCACCGAGCACAATCTCGATTTTATGTTTTTAACAGAAACTGGATTGAACAAAATAACAGTGCAGCTGTTCTTATCGAATCAACCCCCTCCCAACTTAGTTTTATGAGTCAGGAAAGAATGCATAAGAGAGGGGGTGGAGTTGCTATTCTGTTTCAATGATTCCCTTCAATGCAGGAAGACATCGTATGGAAACTTTGATTCTTTTGAATATTGTGGCCCTTCAGCTGAAATGCTCCTCTCGAGCTCTGTTCCTAAATATCTATAGACCACCCAAATACTGTGCAAGCTTTTTTGATGACTTTACTGAACTGCTTGTCTATAGTGTGTATGACTTTGACCGTCTAGTCATTGTTGGTGATTTTTAACATCCATGTTGACAACCCCCCAGGACAGAGGGGCTAAAGAACTGTTTGTGTCTTGATAGCTATGGACTGACTCAGCATGTGACGGAGCCCACGCACAATACGGGGCAACACTCTGGACTTAATTATCTCAAAGGGTCTGAATATCTCTAAGGTTGTGGTGACTGATGTTGCACTGTCTGACCATTCCTGTGTTTTCTTTGAGAGCTCTATTTCTGTTCACACCAAATGTTCAAAAAGAGGTAACCACAAAGCGATATTTAACTGAAAATACTAGGGAAATGTTTACTCAGAATTTTTCTACCCACACTTGCCCCTGCTAACACCTCAGTAAATGAGCTAGTAGATCATTTTAATTCAAAAATTAATTTGAGGCACGTGCCTTGTTTGCTACCGTCGACAGACTAACTAACCCCCCCAGTGCCAGTAGCCTCTGAATTTCTATCCACCAGGGCGTGGCAATGATTTTGCCTTTTTCACTGACAAAATTCAGAAAATCTGACAAGCAGTCAGTTGCCTCTGCATCAGGAACAGCAAATGTGTCTCCTCTGTGTCCACTTAACATCAATTCAGCACCATGACATAATTCAATCAGATTAATGATTAAAAACCTAGAGGCCATTATACAACTTCTGAAATCCTCCTCCTGCTGCCTTGATATTATTCCAACAGAATTTTTCAAAGATGTTTTGCCTTTTGCATGGCCCTCAGAACTACTTCATATAGTAAACAAATCTCTTCACTCAGGTATTTTTCCACAGGCCCTGAAAACTGCAGTCATTAAACCGCTCTTAAAAAAGAATAATCTAGATGCTTCAGTAATGAACAATTACAGGCCCATATCAAACCTGCCTTTTCTAGGTAAGATCATTGAAAAAGTTGTTTTTCAACAGTTGAATAATTTCTTGCATTTAAACTGTTTTGATGTGTTCCAGTCAAGCTTTCGTCCAAACCACAGCACAGACTGCTCTTGTAAAGGTCTTTAATGACATCCACTTAAACACAGAGAGTGGCAGAACTTCAGTGTTAGTATTATTAGATCTCAGTGCTGCGTTTGACACTGTTGACCACAGCATATTACTAGACCGACTGGAAAACTGGGTGGGACTTTCGGAAAACAGTTCTAAATTGGGTTGAATCCTACCTAAAGGACAGAAACAACTTTGTTTCTATAGGTAAATACAAATCTGAGTTGACAAATATGACATGTGGGGTTCCTCAAGGCTCCATCTTGGGGCCTCTTCTCTGGCTCAGATAATGAAGAACAACAAAATAAGTTACCATAGCTATGCAGATGACACACACATTTACGTAACAATTTCACCAGGAGACTATGCTCCAATTTTCAAACACTGAGTAAGTGCATTGAACAAATTAAATGACTGGAGCTGTGTCAGAACTTTCTTCAATTAAACAAAGATAAAACTGAGGGTAATGGTTTTTGGAGCCAAGGCAGAACGTTTAAAAGTTAGCGCTGAGCTTCAGTCTGCAATGTTCAAACCAACAGATAAAGCCAGAAATCTAGGTGTAGTCATGGACTCTGACCTGAGTTTCAACAGTCACATTAAAACAGTTACTAAATCAGCCCCTACTATCACCTAAAGAATATATCTAGGATTAAAAGACTAATGTCACAGCAGGATTTGGAAAAACTTGTCCATGCTTTTATCTTCAGTAGACTGGACTACTGCAATGGTGTCTTCACAGGTCTCACTAAAAAATCTATTAGGAAGCTGCAGCTGATTCAGAACGCCGCTGCTCGAGTCCTCACTAACACTAAGAAAGTGGATCACTCCTGTTCTGAAGTCTTTACACTGGCTTCCTGTGTGTCAAAGAATAGATTTCTAAATACTGCTGCTGGTTTATAAAGCACTGAATGGTTTAGGCCCAAATTACATTTTCTGACCTCCTGCTAAATTATGAAACCATCCAGATCTCTCAGGTCTTCAGGGACCTGGTCAGCTTTCTGTCCCCAGAGTCAGAACTAACATGGAGAAGCAGCGTTCAGTTATTTTGCTCCAAATATCTGGAACAAACTCCCAGAAACCTGCAGGTCCGCTGCAACTCTTACTACTTTTAATCCAGGCTGAAGACTTTTCTTTTTGTCGTCTGCTTTTAATTGAACTATTCATATCTTTAAACTGCACTGTAACTTTTATCCATATATTTTTTCTTTCTAATGTTTATTTTATTAGCTTTCTTTTTTAATGCTTAATGTCTTTCATTTTTTGTAAAGCACTTTGAATTGCCTTGTGTTGAAAATTGCTATATAAATAAACTTGCCTTGCCTTGCCTTGCACTAGGACAGAGAGTGAATACACATACTATACAGAGATGGTGTTGAGAGAAACAATTGAGTTTTGGAACATTGAACAATGTAAATCTATTCTAGTAGACCTCAACACTGGAACTATGATCAGTAGAAATGGCCATGACACGGGACCTTTAAGTAGTCTATTTAGAAAGAAGAAAAAAATAGTATGAACAGATTTTCATTTATATTGTTAACTTTCTACCTGTTGTCTCTTGTGTATATATGTCCATGTTGCACTGTTGGAGGAGCCTGTGACTTCAGTTTGTCATTGCTACTATCTACACTGTAAGCTAATGTGCACATGACAATGAAGCCTTGAATCTTGAAAAAAAAGATAATTTTGTTTCTAATGATGAAGGCCCCCAATGAGGAATGGATGTTAGACAAAAGACAGCAGGCTGTGAAGTATGACTACTTCTGTAAGTGTAGTTTCATGTGAGTGGAAAGATTACTTTGGACTTGAGCTGAGGCAGAGTAAGAACTTATCCCTCTGAAGCAGCAGAACCAGGTCTTTGTACATTGAGCGCTGCACTGAAATCAAAAGAACACATGCAACAGGTTTTACTCACTACAGTAAAGTATCTGAAACCCTTAAAGAACAACAACTTGAAAAGGGACAGAGAGCAGTGAGGGGATTTAAAAGGGTTTGTAGAAGGTGTGAAGCAGTTTTCCTATAAGATTCAGGTGTTTGGTAAAGACTGTCTGTTCATGTCTCTTACCTGAGCCCTCCAAGAAACCAACACAAACTGTGTGTAGCAGCTGCCTGGCTTGACTCTGCATACAAAGGTATCCATGGCTTCAGTGTCTGTTCACAGGACTGGTGGTTGGGAAGGCATAACAGATGTATTACCATTTCATATTGACTTTTTGTACCATTTTTTCCATCAGTCTAAAGTAAGGTCTCTTCACTCTGTTCTTAAATACTTCAATGTCTGGATACAACTCCATCCTAATCGAAGATTAAGTGTTGGTACAGGGTATATGCAGGAATCCTGAAGTCAAATGTAAAACCTTTTAAGACCTTTTTTTTTTAAGACCCTTTCAATACATTTTAAGACCTCAATCGCCACTTTGAGTTTCTAACCTTTAAACAGTTTACCTCACATTCACTATATACCATTATTGATTGTGCTTCCTCCTATCTTCCAACCATTTGGACGCAAGACTTGCATTTCCCCATAACGATGTTGTTTAACAACCGGCGTAAACGGACCGTCGCGCGCTAGCGAGCAGTGAGCTCTCATCCTGTTCAGATGACGTCAAACCCAACGGGATGCCATCAATAAACTACACAGAATCACACTACACACTAGGGCTGGGCGATTTGGCCTAAAAATAAAAACCTCGATTTTTTTCTAACTAATGGACAATTTTCGATTTAAACCTCGATTTTTTTCTGTTTTTTTCTAAAAAACCAGACCAAGGCAAAATTGAAATACATATTTTCTTTATTAACACAATACAAATAAATGAGATTACCAAGTAGTCTAGGCCTATGTGAACAAATCAGTTGTTCAAGAATAAAAAAAATAAAATAAAAAACAGCACCACGGCACTTGGCTGTCATTAATGTGCAAAGATTTTTTTAAATCAAACTGGAAAAAAAATCTCTTGTAGGCCATCCCTGAAAAAACTTGTAAAATGAAAACACAACAGATAATAAATAATGATAATGAAATGAATAATAAAAAAATACCCTCAAACAAAATAACATCCCTTTAACTTTCTAGGAAGTTGTCTTTCTACAGACCTTACACAGAACAGTTGTTTGTTCTATGTATGACCGCTTGTACCCGAACCACTTCCATACAACTGAAGTAGCACCTTTTTTAGGAATGAGTTCTTCATCTGTGTTCGTGGACATTTTTATGGTACGTCTGTCGGTGAAGCTGTGAATGTGATTGTAGTAGGCTATGTGACTACCCGATCTGCAGCTCTGCACATGCGCACAGTGTTATAAATTAAAATCAATGTTTTTGATGGCATAAACTACCTTAGACATACCGTCAGTTTAAATGCTGTTTTATACTGAAAAAACAGAAGTTGTCGTGCGCAGTTGTTAAGCTTTTATTCTGAAAATCCTTCATCTCCGGTTAGCATTTAGCATGTGGCTAATATACCATTTACTATAGAGGTGAATTTAGTAGCGATATGACACGGAGTGTTGCACACTGAAACCTACTGATTTCAACACTACAACTACTGTATAGACGTCGAGATATTATTATTGCTGAATATTAAATGAAGGTACAGTTTATTGAATACGTTCGTTTACAGACGTGGGTAGCATGAGACAACAACCGGAACTACCAGAAATGAAACCAGC
The DNA here is from genome assembly GCF_902827115.2 of Pseudochaenichthys georgianus. Lineage (NCBI taxonomy): Eukaryota > Metazoa > Chordata > Actinopteri > Perciformes > Channichthyidae > Pseudochaenichthys > Pseudochaenichthys georgianus. Next base: position 22,212,516 of record NC_047520.1, on the reverse strand, counting down.
CTTGAAGTTTTTCCTGTCTTGAGTATTGATTACAGCGTTCAAAACCATATTAAATGAAAAGTCATGAAAGAGATAAGGAGGAGAAAAGGCGTGTTTAGTTATATATGTAATGTACAATGTCTGAGTCCTCTGTTATGCTCAACAACGAACAACGAACACAGCATAACAACAGCAGATCGGGCAGAGCTGCAGATCGGGGTAACAGGCAATGTGGCTGAGTTTTGTGCGCGTTCTGGAAAGTGAGAGAGTAAGCTACTACGGAGTCCCTTAAAGCAAAACAAATCTGCGGAGTCTAGAAATGTTTTAAAATCGCGATTTTTCGGTTCAGCCATTTTACAAACCGTAGGAAAGTAAAAATGCAAATTAATCGTGAAAACCAGCCCTACTACACACCTACGCAATGATTACATTCAAGCACACTGTAGAATACAACCTCTTTGGACCATTTATATACTTATTGAAAACAAGCTACAAAACGTAATACCTTGCCGTTTAATACTTTTTAATAGCCTTAATTTTCGCCAATTGATTTATCAACTTTTAATACTTTTTAAGACCCCGCGGACACCCTGTAGTATATATGGGTCACTCCAGAATTGGAGGACATTTGTGTCCCACCTATGACATTTCTAATGACTCATGCCTAAAATGGATTAGAAAATGTCTCAGAAAAATGTAAAAAAAGTTGTAAAAAAAGTGGTTTCAAAATAATCTTTAAAATATCCAAGGGCTCTCAAATTATTCTTAAATTATAATTTTTTTCAGTCAATATCTTTAGAAAAATGTAATGTTATCGATTATTTAGCATAATCTACATGTTTTAAATGTGTTACAATATTTTCCCAGTATAAGAATTGTAATAAAACACTATACAATATCATCAATACCCGAGCTGGCCAAATCAATGTGTTACATAATGTGTCTTCACCTCTTTTTCTCAGATACATAACAAGTTTTCTAAGTGTGTCTTCCACAGAACCGCTGTTCTGCAGTTTGTGTGGGCCTACTGTACTGTTGCACAGTTTACTGTAGAAACTATGTCCAGGACAAGGTATTTGGAAGTTTTGGAAGATTCATAGCTAACCACACTGAAGATTATGATCATGATCATGATTATGATTATTGATCAGTCTTCTCATCTCTAACATCACCAGAAATCATAATTTAAGGGGTTATTCACCATTATACGGAGCCCCCCTGGTGACATTGGTGAGAAAAATATTAATACGTGGCCACGTATTAATAATGCTGGCCACGAATTAATAATGCGTGGCCACAAATTAGTTATTACGTTCCCACGCATTAGTAATTCGTGGAACACAATAATTATTACGCAATAACTAAATCCAGATAGTCTATAAAACTGATGACTGAGTGACAAAAGTCGAGTAAAGTTGGAACGATATTGGTAGATTCAGATTTCACGGATCAATAACTCATGAACAAAACGTTGTTCAGACACAAATGACGTCTCCTAAGTACCGTGGTAAGGTTGACAACGAACTACAATCACATTTTGATCAAAAAAAGCCAATACGTGCCATCCTCCAAACTGGAGACAATAACATTGGTTTCTTTCTGCAGCCGGAGAAGAAAATGAGTGCTCAGGGACCGTCTGCAAAGTGCAACTCCGAATAAAGAGAATACAATAATATTCAATCACTTCACTATTATACAGTATATTTCTACCAAACTCACTACCACATCACCAGTCTCATGTTGCTCATACTACAGCAGAGAGTTTGGAAGAATGTGCTTTTTAATTATTTTGGTGAATATCTATATTGTAAAATCTTCAATAAATATGGCATCATCTTCATTAACGCTACTGTTATACAGTATAAATACATAATATAATAAAAACATTATTCCAAACCATATTCTTCCAAACTCTCTGATGTAGTATGAGCAACAGAAGACTATTGATGTGTGTAATGAGTTTAGTAGTAATATACTGTAGAATAGTGAAGTGATTGAATATATATTCTCTTTTTTCGGAGTTGCACTTTGCAGACGGTCCCTGAGCACTCATTCTTCTCCGGCTGCAGATATAGACCAATGTAATGTGGTCCAGCTCGGAGCGAGGACGGCGCATATTGTGCTTTCTTTGATCAACATGTGATTGTAGTTCGTTGTCAACCTTACCACGGTACTTAGGGAGACGTCATTTGTGTCTGAATAACGTTTTGTTCATGAGTTATTGATCCGTGAAATCCGAATCTGCCAAGATCGTTCTAACTTTACTCAACTACGTTTCAAAACCGTGCATTTTCAGCAGCCGAATCAAGTGCCTTTTGCTAAGGATGACACTCTGCTTAACTGCAAGGGATTGCAGAATATCATTATAATTATCTGGACTATGTGGATTTAGTTATGCGTAATAATTATTGTGTTTCCACGAATTACTAATGCGTGGGAACGTAATAACTAATTCGTGACCACGCATTATTAATACGTGGCACGTATTAATATTTTTCTCACCAATGTCACCAGGGGGGCTCCGTATAATTACAATAGCCCCACCTAAAATAATTTCCACCAGCCGCCACTGCTTTAGACAGTATGGTAAAGACCCGGATGTAGCTCCAGGATACCGAGTTCTCTTTACATCCATGGGTAGCTAGGTAAGCTAGCTAAAGGTTATGTAGGCCTACGTGAAAACACAAAACTGGTTGAAAATGCTAATAGGGACACACAAAAGGTTATCACGTCATCATGGCGTTGCATAACACCTGTACAACGTGACTTGTGATTAAAAACGCATTTAAACGTTAAATATATGATTTCCATATTCCATCAAAACCAAAACGTGTTAATTAAATGAACACGCGACACTTTGTTGGTGACGACAACAGAAGCGACTGTTAATATAATAGCATAGAGTTTAAAAAGTAGCTGTTATTAACCTACTGAAAATGTTGTTTAAGTAAACTTTTTTTAAATGTATAAAATACTTGTAATCTTACCGTTTTCGGGGTTTGGGGCTGCACTCCCAAGTGTCTGCAGCGCGGGTCGAAGAGAAGCAGCCTACACACCTGATCCAATCAGATCGGCCCCCTTCCGCCTGAAAAACTCAAATAAGGTCTATTATTTGTTTTTTTTTCAGTGGTGGAATATATAACTGTACTGTAAAAGTAAAAGTACTGTAGTTAAGTAAAACATATAGGTACTTGTACTTTACGTGAGTATTTCCATATTATACTACTTTTTTACTCCACTACATTTTGTAGTCAAATCATGTTGTACTCCACTACATTTATTTTACAGATTTAGTTACTTGCTACTTTTGCTTTAGATATTTAATACAAAATATATATAAATTATTGCATATTATATATTATTAATATAGGTTAAGCTACACAGTAGTATTTAAAGTAATTCAAATTAACCCCACTTTTACCAAGTGGAATAATGAGCACATTAATGCATCAATAATTATGCTACAATCATTTCAAATATTTGGTGCTTAAATGGAGCAGTCTGCATAACACGTACTTTTACTGTTGGTAGGCTACTCAAAGTTTTTTTGATGCTAATACTTTTGTACTTTGACTTAAGTACCATTTGGAAATCATCAGCAAATAATCTGAGTAGTTCTTCCACCTTTAGTTTTTGCAGCCCATAATTAACCGAATAAAGAATGAATGCCTCTTTATCATCCCCCCACCCGTGGTGTCTCACGGAGAGATACCGCAGGTCCTTCCTTCCTGCAGCGGTCATACTATATAACCACCACGGCCCCTGGTAGACCCCCACACACACAACAACACTATGTGACTATGCCATATAACACCCCTTGTTGTGAAATACCAATTATGTGCAATATATATATATATATATATATATATATGCCGTTAATAGCTCTGCAACATATGGCTGCAATATCTTCGAAACTGTTACAAGATGTGTATTTTCTAAATTGTGTAATATTTTTCATTTTTTTTATCTTTAATATGTTTGTATGCATGCTTCCTATAGTTAATATTAAGCTGTCTTTGGCTCTTTTCTTGCTGTAACAAATGCACATTTCCCCTCTGTGGGAGGAATAAAGGTTTTCTGATTCTAATTCTGATATATTTAAGTAATTATTTGGTTTGTGCATAGCTTTTATTTTGCCTTTTATTTTGCCTTCATCCAGACATTTTGACTCTGAAAAGCACCAATGACATTAGGCCAGGTCCCATTCTAGTGTCTCGGTTCGCCATCACAATGTGGAACTGAACCAATTATAGTTGCATTATTCACAGCTTTTAAATGTCAACATTTCTTTGTTTACTCAAAGGTCTGAAAGGAGCAAAACTCTGATAAATACATATTTATTTTCTTGCCTAAAAATACTTGATTAAAAATATTTTGATACTGAAAACATATAACATCCAAACCAAGAATCACTCAGACAATGTTGCTAAAATCCCTAAAATCTCAGATAAAATGTGCGAGACATGACCATGTCCTCAAAGCTGGCTAGCCTTGAGTGTATTGTCCCAATTGCACAATTAAATACAAATGTAAACATATTGCTTATTTGATTTATTGCAAAGAGTTACAGTATGAGAGGACTGATACCAGAGTAACAACAATATGCAACTCCAGCCAGCAGCTTAACATAAAGAATGCATACAGGGGAAATGAGCAAGCCAATCTCTGTTAAGCTAACAACATCTGCGTACCAGCATTACAATTTACAAGTGAACTTCCACCACAACTGGGACGAGTAGAAATGTATTTACAGAAAGTGTTTGCTAAGCATTGTGTTAGCAGTGTTTCTACTCCTTATGCAACCACCTGTTTCATACACACTGCGTAAATAAAGGGCTCCAGCCAGCAGCTGGAGACGTTCTAATCCCCCGGGGGAACTTGTTTTGTCAATTTGAATATTCCCTATGCAGAAGTGCATATAATGTGTTTGATAATAAACGATCGATGAAAGGATGAAAGGTTCGGCGTCATCAAAAACTCTCTTTTGCATTTCTTTTCCACGAGGCTGAGCAGACCGATGCAGAACACCCTTAGCTCACATGTAGCTAATGGGCTGTTCTCACACACAGTGGCAGCATGCAGGCAGGGAACATCCAGCAGGTCAGTTGAACTGGTGGTACTATCAAGAATTCATCTCTTTAGTAACAGAACATCTGCAAGGCCACACAACCACATCTGGTTCCGAGTCATCGTGTCAGTGAATCAGCTGGAACAGGTGACAGGTGACTGACTGGCATCCTGCCAAGGCTCTGACTTGCTATCTTCATTTGAGAAGAGTAGTTTGACATTTTGTGAAATCTACTTTCTTGATTAGAGTTATTTGAAAAGATTGATACAATCAAACTCCTGATGTAATTAACTCTGGGCGCGGGAACACACAAACTCCCCACAACACTAAGCAACTGCCTCACACAGCATTTCCCACGAGACCAAGACGAGTGGAAGCAACATCATCTACACAACATGTGGAGGAGAGCATTGAATACGGACGTATCATAGATGCAGTACCTCATTTGTGAAACGTGAAATGTTACAGTTCTGAATGCTAACTCATGTTTTATTTTGAAGGGATTGAGACACTTAAAAAGAAAGCATCACTTGTTTGTTCAAATGTCCAGTAGGATGTTTAGCTGATGATGAAATGATCAATTCTCCTCAAACCACAGAAGTCTTTGTTCGATGTCTAACCAACGCTTCGCTGTGCTGACTCGCTTTGGAAGATGTCTTCCTCCCCATCGGGAAGTCACATCAGAAAACACGAAGAATTGTTAACACTGCTAAAATCACAAAGGCTTATTGAATAGGAAGGGCTGTAATCTCTAAAGTAGTTACACTTTGAATACTTTAATTGTCCAGAAGCGACCTTGAACGAGCTAATATGAAGAGCTTATGCCCCTCTGCTGTTATTACCCTGAATACCTTCAGAGCTGAGACTTCTGCTGTTAGAAACACCTGCCTCCATACAAGTGCCTCCAACTGAAGGCTAGCCTGAAGGAGGACAGTAACGTGTGCATGCCCCCCCCCCCGGCCTGCGCCTGCATACAGCCTGATTTATAGACAGGAGCTCTTTTCATTAAGATCACGTCTGCAGTCTGGCGCAGTATTGGCCCACAGGTCGGTTTGGGCTGGACGAGCTAGCAGAACGTCTACATCGATATATCTCCCCACCAGGCCTTTCCTCCAGCTGTCTGGTGCCTCCACTCGGACCGGGGACTCTCGATGCATTAGTCTCCAGGGAGCGGCCTCTCTCCTCTCATTTCCAGCACCGTGGAATCCATTCAGAGCAGATTCCTGCTCACCTGCAAGGCACTTTGAAACACCGTGACACCGTGAGACAATCCATCCATTCTTTTCAAAAGGAACTCTTGCTTTAAGACATCAAAGGAAACGGATTGAAATGAGGTGCTCTTCCCCTTCGATCATACAGTGATGACTTCATGCTAACTCTTTAGCTACTGCTGCCCTTGAACAACACATTGGAGGCTCGAGCTGCTCGGCCTTCCTACCAACGGGGCAAGTACACGCTTTCTGTTTAGAGAACAGCTGTGTTCCGGACACTGACCTTCAGTCAGGTGGGGGAAGCTTCTGAAGCACTCGGAGGGACACAGCAGAACCCCAGATGCCCCTCCTCAAGAGAGATAGCAGCAGAACCCCAGATGCCCCTCCTCCAGAGAGACAGCAGCAGAACCCCAGATGCCCCTCCTCCAGAGAGACAGCAGCAGAACCCAAGATGCCCCTCCTCCAGAGAGATAGCAGCAGAACCCAAGATGCCCCTCCTCCAGAGAGACAGCAGCAGAACCCAAGATGCCCCTCCTCCAGAGAGATAGCAGCAGAACCCAAGATGCCCCTCCTCTAGAGAGATAGCAGCAGAACCCCAGATGCCCCTCCTCAAGAGAGACAGCAGCAGAACCCAAGATGCCCCTCCTCCAGAGAGATAGCAGCAGAACCCCAGATGCCCCTCCTCAAGAGAGATAGCAGCAGAACCCCAGATGCCCCTCCTCAAGAGAGATAGCAGCAGAACCCAAGATGCCCCTCCTCCAGAGAGATAGCAGCAGAACCCAAGATGCCCCTCCTCTAGAGAGATAGCAGCAGAACCCCAGATGCCCCTCCTCAAGAGAGACAGCAGCAGAACCCCAGATGCCCCTCCTCAAGAGAGACAGCAGCAGAACCCCAGATGCCCCTCCTCCAGAGAGATAGCAGCAGAACCCCAGATGCCCCTCCTCAAGAGAGATAGCAGCAGAACCCCAGATGCCCCTCCTCCAGAGAGATAGCAGCAGAACCCAAGATGCCCCTCCTCAAGAGAGACAGCAGCAGAACCCCAGATGCCCCTCCTCAAGAGAGATAGCAGCAGAACCCAAGATGCCCCTCCTCAAGAGAGATAGCAGCAGAACCCCAGATGCCCCTCCTCCAGAGAGATAGCAGCAGAACCCAAGATGCCCCTCCTCAAGAGAGACAGCAGCAGAACCCAAGATGCCCCTCCTCCAGAGAGATAGCAGCAGAACCCAAGATGCCCCTCCTCTAGAGAGATAGCAGCAGAACCCCAGATGCCCCTCTTCAAGAGAGATAGCAGCAGAACCCAAGATGCCCCTCCGCCCGAGAGACAGCAGCAGAACCCAAGATGCCCCTCCTCCAGAGAGATAGCAGCAGAACCCCAGATGCCCCTCCTCTAGAGAGATAGCAGCAGAACCCCAGATGCCCCTCCTCAAGAGAGATAGCAGCAGAACCCCAGATGCCCCTCCTCCAGAGAGATAGCAGCAGAACCCAAGATGCCCCTCCTCAAGAGAGATAGCAGCAGAACCCAAGATGCCCCTCCTCTAGAGAGATAGCAGCAGAACCCAAGATGCCCCTCCTCAGGAGAGATAGCAGCAGAACCCCAGATGCCCCTCCTCTAGAGAGATAGCAGCAGAACCCAAGATGCCCCTCCTCTAGAGAGATAGCAGCAGAACCCAAGATGCCCCTCCTCTAGAGAGATAGCAGCAGAACCCAAGATGCCCCTCCTCTAGAGAGATAGCAGCAGAACCCCAGATGCCCCTCCTCAAGAGAGATAGCAGCAGAACCCCAGATGCCCCTCCTCTAGAGAGATAGCAGCAGAACCCCAGATGCCCCTCCTCCAGAGAGATAGCAGCAGAACCCCAGATACCCCTCCTCAAGAGAGATAGCAGCAGAACCCAAGATGCCCCTCCTCCAGAGAGATAGCAGCAGAACCCCAGATGCCCCTCCTCTAGAGAGATAGCAGCAGAACCCCAGATGCCCCTCCTCCAGAGAGATAGCAGCAGAACCCCAGATACCCCTCCTCAAAAGAGATAGCAGCAGAACCCAAGATGCCCCTCCGCCAGAGAGACAGCAGCAGAATCCAAGATGCCCCTCCTCAAGAGAGATAGCAGCAGAACCCCAGATGCCCCTCCTCAAGAGAGACAGCAGCAGAACCCCAGATGCCCCTCCTCCAGAGAGACAGCAGCAGAACCCCAGATGCCCCTCCTCCAGAGAGACAGCAGCAGAACCCCAGATGCCCCTCCTCCAGAGAGATAGCAGCAGAACCCCAGATGCCCCTCCTCCAGAGAGACAGCAGCAGAACCCAGGACGTAGACCAATGCCGTGGGAAAGGAGACGGTGAGAGGAGAAAATGATGAACTGTGAATACCTACACAAATTATTCCCCAACAGCCATCACTTGGGACGGGTGGCGCAGTGGTCTGTGCATCCGATCATCAGATCAAGGGGGGTGCTGGGGAACTCTAGTTCGAAACCCGCTCCCGCCCCCACTGCGTCAGGCCGGTGTGTCCTTGGGCAAGACACTTCACCTGGATTTGCTCCTGTGGGTATTGTCCACAGTTTCTGACCATTGCATATATGATATATGTGTAATGTGTGTATATGTAAAGCACTTTGAGTCATTGAAAAAGTGCTATAATATTAATATAATAAATGTAAGGAATTATTATTATCATAACACTGAAATGTCTGATATTGCCAAATACAAAGTCAGAAAAGACCGCACTCAAATAAGTAAATAACAAGTCAAATAATGTTCCACTAAGACCATGAATAAACAACTTGACTTCTATAACATTGTTAGACTTACAATTAACAATGTACCGGCAAAAACACGACAATGATTGCAACACAACTAGAGATGTGGCCTTGTCTTATTCCATTCATTCTTCTTCTTGTCAGAACCTGGGACAATCATTACCCACAATGCAACTTCACCACTGGCTTGAAGGTTGTTGTTCATTATGCTATAAGCTGGAGAAACTTGTAGTCTTTAACCCAACCAGATAAAACCACTTGCCTTATAAAATAATAATGAGGACTTCAACAATGGATATGATAGTAGAGCATCACAGCTGTTTCGTCTTGGTTTGATGACCTGCAGGTTGAACTCCCTTTCCTTGCTGCAGTGATGAGGTGCACTTCAGAACATCATGACATCACTGTGATGCAGGTCGAAGGTTAAACAGGCTTCTAATGTTCTGCCAGAGAGGGGAGCTAAGACTCAACCACCCACTAACAAGGAATTGTGGCAGCAGAGCCAGAGACTCATATTCCCTGACTCCATCGGGAACTGAAAGAGACATGGGGCCGCTGGTGTTCCAGTCTGCTCCAACATTCAATTGTTCTTTTAAAATGTCTTTGTTTTGTAAAATCTTTCTCCCTGTGCATAGTTTACAACATGGCTTCTGGGGTTCTATGTTTGCTCTGTTTTGCCCACATTTTGCTGGGAATATTCTTAATGTCTGAAACACATGTTCTCCATGAATGGCCTTTCTCAGCAGTGATCATTTGTGTTTTCTGAAAGGACTGTGGCCAAAGGATTGATGACGAGTAAACAAGACAAGACAGTGCAGCATCATATGCATCCTGTCGGTCCCTTTGGAGCACAGGCCGTCTACACATCAGTGCGCGTACGTTTCCATCACATAGTGTTGAGGTGGAAAAACAGAATGAAGGAAACTCAATGATAGTTTTGTAAAAATATTTTATGTAACAATTCAAAAGTCATAACACACAGCGAAAGACATTCAAATCAACATGAGCGATCGGGGTGTGTCCTGCAAGTCCCACCATCAGACCCTCCCCCATGTAAACACTGTTCAAAGAAGCTGCTGCGTGATTGGCTCTCCTTCCTCCCCATAGGCCACTGTGTCTCCGGATTTGTAATTTTAAACATTCCTCATACAATACAATAAATTATCAAACCTAAAGAAAATGGAGGAGGTGACTTGCGGTAAACTTTATGAGAAGATTTTCAAGCGTTTTCGCTGACACACCCCAGGTATGAAGAGACCTCTTTGGCACATAACATAAATCATATAAAACAGGACAATAAACAAACTGTAAACAAAACATTACAAAATGCATTATGTGTATACACAGACAGCATTCACATATTAAAAAACAAACGATAATCCTAAAAAAATTGATTTGGCAAATGTGAGCACCCCCCCCCCAGCGATAACACTTGTCTCAGTCGGCAAGGCCTCGTGCAAAACCGCGTCATCGTGGACAATGTTAGCTCGCTGGGAGGAGTGGGCAGAGTTGAGAATGGGGGCGGGGGTCGGGTTTCATTTTGAAGTCTGAACTTAGAAGAGTCCTGTTTTTCTCCCGGTTTTGACTTTGTCTTCGTCCTCCTCTGTGACAGCGCCGTGGTGTACCAGCCACAGTCTCTTTAGTGCAAATAGGCTGTCGGGGGGGGGGGCAGAAGGTCATTTCCTTGGTGGAGGCGAGGCTGTGTTTGGTTTGGCACCTGGGACCGATCTGCAGGGACAAAGAAACACATTCTAGCTTACTGTTCAACTCATGGAGCGTGCTCACATTTTACAATAAGGTGAAAAGCAGTATTGTGTGTTCAACAAAAGCCTGATGATCTTATTAAAGCTGCATTGTTGTCAACAAATAATAACAAACACATCAATCAGCCACTCTGGGTAACATGTTCCTTCATTACCATTAACAGACAATAGTTTATATACACTCATTCCAACACACACCTTCAACAATACATGTATAATGCTTATGCCATAAAAAGCCTTTAACCCTGGAACATAGGCTCTCTGCTGAAAAGGGCCTTGTGGCTATGGGTGTGGCTATGGGTGTGGCTATGGGTGTGGGTGTGGCTATGGGTGTGGCTATGGGTGTGGGTGTGGCTATGGGTGTGGGTGTGGCCTAACCACAAGGCCCTTTTTGACATCAAAGTTTAAAAAGATGGAGGCCTACTTTAATAAAATACATCATTTGCTGTGGATTTGTACGGACTGATACCGGGAGGCTCCTCCCTCTCACTGGATCTCTGAACAAACAGAGTTCAACCAGCAGCAGGTCTGAAATCTGACCTTTGTTGTTTTGGAGAGAACCAGATGGAGAGACATGTCGGGTTAGAGAACAGGAGCAGAGGAAACATAACAACCTGAAGAACAGTCCTCTAGCCTTCCCTGCCCGACCGTTACTACAATTACAGATAGGGACAGAAAGCGTGCCTCTAAAGGTGAAGAAAGTAAGTACAAGTCTCTAAGACTAAGGGCCTGGGACTTCAAGTCTCTAAGACTAAGGGCCTGGGACTTCAAGTCTCTAAGACTACGGGCCTGGGACTTCAAGTCTCTAAGACTAAGGGCCTGGGACTTCAAGTCTCTAAGACTAAGGGCCTGGGACTTCAAGTCTCTCAGACTAAGGGCCTGGGACTTCAAGTCTCTAAGACTAAGGGCCTGGGACTTCAAGTCTCTAAGACTAAGGGCCTGTGACTTCAAGTCTCTAAGAATAAGGGCCTGGGACTTCAAGTCTCTAAGACTAAGGGCCTGGGACTTCAAGTCTCTAAGACTAAGGGCCTGTGACTTCAAGTCTCTAAGACTAAGGGCCGGGGACTTCAAGTCTCTAAGACTAAGGGCCTGTGACTTCAAGTCTCTAAGACTAAGGGCCTGGGACTTCGAGTCTCTAAGACTAAGGGCCGGGGACTTCAAGTCTCTAAGATTAAGGGCCTGGGACTTCAAGTCTCTAAGACTAAGGGCCTGGGACTTCAAGTCTCTAAGACTAAGGGCCTGGGACTTCGAGTCTCTAAGACTAAGGGCATGGGATTTCAAGTCTCTAAGACTAAGGGCCTGGGACTTCAAGTCTCTAAGACTAAGGGCCTGGGACTTCAAGTCTCTAAGACTAAGGGCCTGTGACTTCAAGTCTCTAAGAATAAGGGCCTGGGACTTCAAGTCTCTAAGACTAAGGGCCTGGGACTTCAAGTCTCTAAGACTAAGGGCCTGGGACTTCAAGTCTCTAAGACTAAGGGCCTGGGACTTCAAGTCTCTAAGACTAAGGGCATGGGACTTCAAGTCTCTAAGACTAAGGGCCTGGGACTTTGAGGAAGTTCACATGGATTGCTGATGAGGCATCAGTCGATGCCTGACATGGTTTGTTAACTTGCAGCGTTTTAATGAGCGCCCACCCTGAACCTCCAGCACACTGAAAAGAAAAGATAGGAATATAGTGAGGCAGTATTCCCGCAGATGAAACCCCTCCCTGGCGCCTTTATGGGTGGTGGGTCACACAACGCCTTCAAACAGGGATAGGATTCCAGGGTGTATAAAAAACTAAAGAAAAGAGAAGCAATGGCTGCTGAATGAATATCACATTTCTTTCAGCTCGTGTCGACAGCAGTGAAGTCTCGGAGGACGAGTCTCAGTCAGAGGAGCAGGGGAAGATTGGACCGTGGGAAATGCTCTGATGTATTTAACGTACAGTGAGTGGAACTATGAGGCATGTTGTGGCTACAGCACTCAGAACCGCTGTCTGAGTCGGTGCAGAGGATGCCTTGGTAGGAATTGACTGCACAAAGTGGGTTGGTGCTTCAAACCCAGAAGAGTTAGTTAAGGGTCAAATAATAGCTCAAGTATAAATGCTCCAATCACTGCTCATTGTTTCTTTGATTGGATTGGCATCACTCACATTGGGTTTGATTTAAAGTGTGGATTGTGTGAGTGAGGATATACGAGTCATTCATCCTGGGATCAACCCGAACTCAGCGTGGAGACACAAACAGGAACACGCGTTACTTACATTACTAACATCCTTTGACATCAGTTGAGGCTTCTTCCACCTCAGGCAGCTAGCCAGAATAAAGCCTTTTTTAAACAGTGGCCTTTTGAAACAGTAGGCCTTCGTCACCTCCCGCTTGGACTTTGTAATGCACTATATACAGGATGGGCACACAGTAAGTGCGTCCTCCCTCGCTCGCCTGCAGATGGTGCAACATGCAGCAGCACGGCTCCTAACTGGCACACGCAAACACGAGCACATTTCCCCCATTTTATCTTCGCTCCACCGGCTGCCCGTTCATTCGAGGACTCATTTTAAAACTCTTTTAGTTACTTTTAAAGCCCTCAATGGCCTGGCCCCGCCCTACCTCTCTGAGCTGTTACACACCTACACGCCCACCCTCAGGTCAGCTGACCAGCTGCTTCTAAGTGCAGAGGAGACCGTGCTTTCTCTGCTGCCGCCCCTAACCTGTGGAACGACCCTTGCTCATCAGACAGGCTCCCACACTGACTGCTTTTAAATCCCGTCTTAAAACCCACCTCTTCTCCTTAGCACTCGGAACCAATTAGATTGTTGCTTTTATTTGCTTTCAGTGGTCGATTGGTTTTTTATTATATGGCTGTTTTTATGTTTTTTATTTTGAAATTGTACAGCACTTTGGTCTGGAGGTTTTAAAGTGCTTTATAAATAAAGTTGGATTGGATTCTATTGAATGCTACATTTAGAATATTTGTACCAATACACCTTGCTAACTTTCCGACGAGGAATGGAAGCTTTTATATAAATGTATGCTCGCTTCAAAGTCACCAGACTCCATGGACAAAAGCAGTAATGTAACCTTACAGAACACTAGAATAGATCACAGCTTCAGTTCAAAATGTTTGAAATGTCTGACTGCAAGGTAAGCCAGTGAAAATATTATAAATATAGCGCACAAATAAAACTGATATTGATTTTTTACATCTATGCCTTGGATAAATCAGTTTGGCTGCTTCCCCAGTCCTCGTATCTCCTCTGTTTCTCTAAGCTGACTACTGAGGGCTTTTACCGCACACTCTGTATACACTGACTTTAATGTTAAATACCTCACACACTTCTCCTTCAAATCCAATCATGCAATTAAAGAGGCCCTATTCTGCTTTTTGGGGTTTTCCCTCTCCTATAGTGTGTTGTATAGGTTTGTGTGCATGTAAATGGTCTGCAAAGGCTACATATACATCTGAACATCAGCAGAAGAGGACTCTTTAAAGTAGAGACACTACATACTGATATACACCTGAACATGAGGAGAGAACTCTTTAAAGTAGAGACACTACATACTGATATACACCTGAACATCAGCAGGAGAGGACTCTTTAAAGTAGAGACACTACATGCTGATATACACCTGAACATCAGCAGGAGAGGACTCTTTAAAGTAGAGACACTACATACTGATATACACCTGAACATCAGCAGGAGAGGACTCTTTAAAGTAGAGACACTACATGCTGATATACACCTGAACATCAGCAGGAGAGGACTCTTTAAAGTAGAGACACTACATACTGATATACACCTGAACATCAGCAGGAGAGGACTCTTTAAAGTAGAGACACTACATACTGATATACACCTGAACATCAGCAGGAGAGGACTCTTTAAAGTAGAGACACTACATGCTGATATACACCTGAACATCAGCAGGAGAGGACTCTTTAAAGTAGAGGACACTACATACTGATATACACCTGAACATCAGCAGGAGAGGACTCTTTAAAGTAGAGACACTACATACTGATATACACCTGAACATCAGCAGGAGAGGACTCTTTAAAGCAGAGACACTACATACTGATATACACCTGAACATCAGCAGGAGAGGACTCTTTAAAGTAGAGACACTACATACTGATATACACCTGAACATCAGCAGGAGAGGACTCTTTAAAGTAGAGACACTACATACTGATATACACCTGAACATCAGCAGGAGAGGACTCTTTAAAGTAGAGACACTACATACTGATATACACCTGAACATCAGCAGGAGAGGACTCTTTAAAGTAGAGACACTACATGCTGATATACACCTGAACATCAGCAGGAGAGGACTCTTTAAAGTAGAGACACTACATACTGATATACACCTGAACATCAGCAGGAGAGGACTCTTTAAAGTAGAGACACTACATACTGATATACACCTGAACATCAGCAGGAGAGCACTCTTTAAAGTAGAGACACTACATACTGATATACACCTGAATATCAGCAGGAGAGGACTCTTTAAAGTAGACACACTACATACTGATATACACCTGAACATGAGGAGAGAACTCTTTAAAGTAGAGACACTACATACTGTACTGATATACACCTGAACATCAGCAGGAGAGGACTCTTTAAAGTAGAGACACTACATGCTGATATACACCTGAACATCAGCAGGAGAGGACTCTTTAAAGTAGAGACACTACATACTGATATACACCTGAACATCAGCAGGAGAGGACTCTTTAAAGTAGAGACACTACATACTGATATACACCTGAACATCAGCAGGAGAGGACTCTTTAAAGTAGAGACACTACATGCTGATATACACCTGAACATCAGCAGGAGAGGACTCTTTAAAGTAGAGACACTACATACTGATATACACCTGAACAACAGCAGGAGAGGACTCTTTAAAGTAGAGACACTACATACTGATATACACCTGAACATCAGCAGGAGAGGACTCTTTAAAGTAGAGACACTACATGCTGATATACACCTGAACATCAGCAGGAGAGGACTCTTTAAAGTAGAGACACTACATGCTGATATACACCTGAACATCAGCAGGAGAGGACTCTTTAAAGTAGAGACACTACATACTGATATACACCTGAACATCAGCAGGAGAGGACTCTTTAAAGTAGAGACACTACATACTGATATACACCTGAACATCAGCAGGAGAGGACTCTTTAAAGTAGAGACACTACATACTGATATACACCTGGACATCAGCAGGAGAGGACTCTTTAAAGTAGAGACACTACATGCTGATATACACCTGAACATCAGCAGGAGAGGACTCTTTAAAGTACAGACACTACATACTGATATACACCTGAACATCAGCAGGAGAGGACTCTTTAAAGTAGAGACACTACATACTGATATACACCTGGACATCAGCAGGAGAGGACTCTTAAAGTAGAGACACTACATACTGATAGACACCTGAACATCAGCAGGAGAGGACTCTTTAAAGTAGAGACACTACATACTGATATACACCTGAACATGAGGAGAGAACTCTTTAAAGTAGAGACACTACATACTGTACTGATATACACCTGAACATCAGCAGGAGAGGACTCTTTAAAGTAGAGACACTACATGCTGATATACACCTGAACATCAGCAGGAGAGGACTCTTTAAAGTAGAGACACTACATACTGATATACACCTGAATATCAGCAGGAGAGGACTCTTTAAAGTAGAGACACTACATACTGATATACACCTGAACATGAGGAGAGAACTCTTTAAAGTAGAGACACTACATACTGTACTGATATACACCTGAACATCATGTAGATATACACCTGAACATCAGCAGGAGAGGACTCTTTAAAGTAGAGACACTACATACTGATATACACCTGAACATCAGCAGGAGAGGACTCTTTAAAGCAGAGACACTACATACTGATATACACCTGAACATCAGCAGGAGAGGACTCTTTAAAGTAGAGACACTACATACTGATATACACCTGAACATCAGCAGGAGAGGACTCTTTAAAGTAGAGACACTACATACTGATATACACCTGAACATCAGCAGGAGAGGACTCTTTAAAGTAGAGACACTACATACTGATATACACCTGAACATCAGCAGGAGAGGACTCTTTAAAGTAGAGACACTACATACTGATATACACCTGAACATCAGCAGGAGACGACTCTTTAAAGTAGAGACACTACATACTGATATACACCTGAACATCAGCAGGAGAGGACTCTTTAAAGTAGAGACACTACATACTGATATACACCTGAACATCAGCAGGAGAGGACTCTTTAAAGTAGAGACACTACATACTGATATACACCTGAACATCAGCAGGAGAGGACTCTTTAAAGTAGAGACACTACATACTGATATACACCTGAACATCAGCAGGAGAGGACTCTTTAAAGTAGAGACACTACATACTGATATACACCTGGACATCAGCAGGAGAGGACTCTTTAAAGTAGAGACACTACATGCTGATATACACCTGAACATCAGCAGGAGAGGACTCTTTAAAGTAGAGACACTACATACTGATATACACCTGAACATCAGCAGGAGAGGACTCTTTAAAGTAGAGACACTACATACTGATATACACCTGAACATCAGCAGGAGAGGACTCTTTAAAGTAGAGACACTACATACTGATATACACCTGAACATCAGCAGGAGAGGACTGTTTTATGACTGGACCACATTATTACTGTGGACTAAAGCCATACTATAACTAATCACATGGAGGGAAGCCTGTGAGATACTTCCTCTAGATGAAAGCAGGTGTACTCAGTGGTGTCAACAGGCCTTGTATGCAGCAGTGAAGTAGCGTGGCACCACGTATAGACCACACCTCATCTCCACCTGCTGTGATGCTGGGTGTGTTCAGCTCTCAGGTTTTCTGCTCTTCATGCCATTTTGAATAAACCCCCACTTCCTCCTAACCCTCCACCACCTTTAGGCTCCTCTCAGGAGAGAGTGATTATGGTCCCTCCCTAATCTCCACTGTGCTGAGCTGGGTTTTGCTCTCAGGCAGTGACGAGGCTGAGACGACACCGACTACCTCTGGACAGCACACTCCTTACCATGTGAATCTGCTGACTGGGAACAATTACAGCAAATGCTGAGACCCCACTTAGGACTAAAACACCTTTTATGTCTCATCATCATTCATTTGAGGGTTTTCTGATTGGCTGACAGGAGAGGGGTTACAGTAAGGAAGAGGGGGGGGGGGGGAGAGACAAAGGACTTCATTAGATCCTGACTGATTACTAGAGTTTAGCCTGAGGCACAATCAGCACGATCCACTGCTGACTTGATTTGAAACTTGGTGACTCAGAGTAGTTTAGTGATTACATTTTTAAATCAATAATACATGTAACTGAATACATTTGTATCCCTGCCCAGGACTCAACGTGGTATACTGACTGACTTCCTCATCACATTGAATGGGCCTGTATCTTTTGGGATTCTTGATAAACATGTCCTGATGAAGTCGTGTCACCTCTTCAATTAAGTGTACATCCTAAATACCTTCACCGTGTTTCATTAAACCAAAAGGTCCCACAACCCTACATGAATGGTTCTAATGACATGACGTTGGTGGACAGAGCTGTGTGCTAGCTCCAGCAGAGAAACACTTTATTAATGGCCTTAATTCATTATGGATTTAGTGCAAGGGTCACTGCAGCTTCTCAGCGTGCACTGAAGGATTCCTAAATTAAGTTTCATCATTTCACAACATCAGACAGACGCATTCATGAGATCAATTCCTTCATTCTTTTGTAATTATTATTAAGGCTTTTAGGCTATTATTTGATAGTGATGTTAGAGATAGAAAGTAAAGAGGAATTATATACTATTTATCTAGCTCTACTGTATGGGTAGTATCTCTCATGTGTGTAAGTGTTTGCCGCATGTGTGTATTTACTCATCCACACAGTTGGCAATTGGACAATATAGTGAACGTTTTTACAGATGGAGACCGAATTGACTTTCTTACTATTGACTTTGTGTACAAGACATTATAAATGATATAAGAATTGATCAGTGGTACATGCACATTTATAATAATAATAATACATGGTATTTACAGTAGAGCGCTTTTCCTGACGCTCAATAACCCTTTATAAGTAAATAAACATTTCTCTCCTGCTCTCTCTACATGTCGTACATTATGCAGCTGCAGTTCCAACATTGATCTCATTGAATTCCATGAGGTTTGACCTTTACGTAGAAGTAACCCGGGTGCTCATTTAGACATGACACCAACAAGTTCAACTAACATCCCATCAATGTAAAGGAGAGCGTGTTTGTAAGAGGCTGTTATTGCTCAGTAGAATTAGCGTTTCAATTGTTCTTAAACTGTCTTACATAGAAATGATGTGATTGTGCTTTCACCCAGAGGAAAGGATATGAAGACCCTTTCATGGAGACAATACACCACAGTGTGTGTGTGTGTGTGTGTGTGTGTGTGTGTGTGTGTGTGTGTGTGTGTGTGTGTGTGTGTGTGTGTGTGTGTGTGTGTGTGTGTGTGTGTGTGTGTGAGAGTGTGTGTGAGTGTGTTGTCCCACCTGAGAGCTCTGAGAGGGGGGATGGCTGTTACTTTGCCCACAGGTTTGAGTCCCACTGCCGGGGGCATCATGACCAGCAGGCCCGTGGAGGGTTTGGGGAGCGGGGTCCGGGCTGGACTCACTGTGGGGGAGGCTCCTCTGGCCGGGCTGAGGGGGAGGGGCCTCTGAGGGGGGAAGGGGGACCGTCTGGGTTGCAGCTCAGACACTAACTAGAAGACAGTAGGAGAAATATCGATTATTGACATTTAGATGTACCAACGGGATTAAGTGTTATGATATTATATATTATGTGACCAAATTAAGCAAAAAATACAAGAACAGAAATAAAAAGAAAAGAGAAAACACAAAAGTTTAAAAAATCAAAACAGACAGGGTTATCAATAAGTGGGTACAGCGCCAATACGCTACAGAACACTAAATCCCTGGCACATGCACACAGCAGGGAGAGAACTCCAATGCTAATCTGTCCTGGATCACATCCAGGCTGCTTGGGAATCTGTTCAGCTCGCTGGTAAGAGGAGCTTCAGTCCCACTCAGATCCCACTCCACACAGGTACAGTGGATTCAAACTAGGGCTGCTCGATTATGGCAAAAATCATAATCTCGATTATTTGGGTCAACAATTGATATCACGATTATTAAAAACGATTATCCATTTACTTTGAAAACATCAATTTATTGGAGAAAGAAAATGTGAACATTATGTTTTTAACAGTTGATTACCCTGAACGTTAAGTATAATTCAACTGAAAAACCAATACACATCTTTTTTAATTTAATTAAAAAAAAAAGAAGTAATAATAATAATACAAAAATAATTGTTTTATTTCGATTACATTGTTTTCGTAATCGTTGCAAGCCACAATCGTAATTGCGATTAAAATACGATTAATTGAGCAGCCCTAATTCAAACTACCACTACAGAAGAGATCAGATCACAAAGTGAACTCGCATGAAATATTGGATATTTGACAAAAACAAAACAAAGCGATATGACATTCAAACTCGCTTCAAAGAGAAGCACTGATGAGAGGATGAATCAATGAGAAAGCAATCAGATAAATTAATGTTATTAATTGTTTCTCCAGATGAAATCATGTAAGGAATTGTCTGGCAGAGAAAGTTCAGCTGTTTCTCATCAGCTCTGTGAACCTGCTAATAGTTCTGAATTACTTTTACAAATGATACATTTAGCTGCAGTCGGAGCAATAATACGTGTTTTACAGCATGGCTTTTCATATAAAGGTGGCACATCTGCAGCCCCCCACCCCACACTTTGTAAACAGGAAGTATATGTTACCATGGATTCAATGAGTAATTCCCTGGGCTACAACATAAACCCTGTTATTTTTAAGCTTTTTTACAAATGTGTATGCTGAATTCGCTATTAGCTGTTCCTTTGTGCAGTGTTTGTGTGTTGAACTATCCCTGGATCATTTTGATTCTATAATAAGTGTAATAACTGATGATTTCAGACAATTTCTTGAGTATTTGTATCAGTCTCAACAGGGATTCACTACAACTGTTGAATACTCTCTAAATGGAAAAACATGGCATCTTTGGAGACAAAACTATTTAACACAAGTGAATTTGGAGTGAGCCAACGACTATGCAGTTGGAGCTCTATTTATATGTTGATCAGAAATGTGGCATTTAAGCCCTTTTCAGATAGATATAGATATATTTGTCTAGCAGAGGTGAAGTGATTTTAACATGTTTCCCTAGAAATAAAAGCCATCAGGAGAGGAACACCACATCATTCTCTAGATATGTAAGAATGTGGTTGTTGTTGTTCTGTCAGCTACAGGTAAGTAATGCTTTTCTCTCTTGGCTGGTGCTGCTGAATGTCCATTTCTATTACAGACCACATCCTGTCATTTTGCGATGGTTAAATGCTTTCCGGACCACTGACATAAATTATAGAGGAAGATACTGAAGCCCAAATGGAGCTTAAATCATATTATCCTATACATATTCTCTAATTGCTCCAGTGTCTATCTGACCTAGCTGAATCCATTGTACAGAAGGCAATTTATAATCCACTGCCTTGTAGAAATACCTGAGCTCACAAAACATAGTCTGCTTTTATGAGGCTCTTTCTGTATTGTAAGTACTCTCACTAAAATGGAGATGTATTTAACTGTCTGGCTGCCTGACAGCTCCCGGTGATGGTAAGAATCGGTTTCCTAAAATATATATTCTTAGTGGCTTCCTGTCTATAAATTGTTCCATTTCTCAATTCTATTCTGGCCTTTACATTAGGTAGTATGCATTTTAGGTTATAGTTTTATAATTCAATTGTATTTGTTCACAGCTAAGAAACGGGTGAAAGATGGCCTCACCAGTGGAGATCGTGTTGGGTTCAGGGGCAGGGGTTTCTTGGGTGGGCTGAGTCTCTGTGGGGTTGCAGGGGATTTAGGTGGGGCCGTTGGGGGCTTGCTCGCTGGCAGAGGCGGGCGAACCACCTTGACATCCCGGGAACCGCCCATGGGGGACTGGCTGGGTCTCAGAGGTCGCACTATGTTCACTGGCTGGGTGCCATTAGACACAGGGCCCGGTCTGAGAGGCAGGACCTCTTTGCTGGTGTGAGGAAGCTAGGACCAGAACAGAGACAACAACATCAACTTGCAAAATCTTGGAAAAGCTTGTCTACATCCAATGGACAGAAAACATAAACAACATTTGATTTATAAGCTCTCGTCTGGTTCCAGAGTGAGGTATGGTTCTGAAACTGCTCTGGTTAGATATGAAATAACCCCATGTGGCAGTGGGGTGTGGTTAGTGCCCCGGATGCTGGAGTGTTGGAGTGGCTCAGCCGGAGACCAGACAGCTGGACAAGGATCAGGTAAACAGTTAAACAATAGTAGTATGTGGGTAACCTGGTTCGTGTCCCTACAGTACAGTAGGCAGTTGAGATTTGTGAATTGTAAAAGTAATTCTTACTTTTGGACTTAAATTAAGCATTTGATATTGTTTGATCACAACATTATTATAGGCTCCCTAAGATGGTTTTATTCTATGAGCCAATGAGATCTCTCACCATTTGTCTGATTCAAAGCGAACATACGGAGTGCCTCAAGGCTCTTTCTAGGAGTCATTGTGGATGAGCACAATATTGATTTTCTTAGATATGCAGATGAAATGCAATTCCATATAATGGAGCTGTTGTTCCTGATGACCTCTGTGCACTTTAATGAATCTTTGACATCAATTTATGGACTGGAGAAGTCTCCTTAAACTACATTTAGAAAAAAGAAAAGACCATAGTAACTGGTCTGAATGAGCAAAGAGAGAAACTGTGCCTACTATTTACAACGCGTTATATGAAAATTACACGTCAGACAAGAAATGTAAAATTCTTACCATCAACTCTGTCTCACCTAGAATTCAGTTTAGCTGATTTTTACGACTACTATCTTATTTGTTTACCTTATTAAATTGTTACATTTATGTTAAGGATTTTACTTACTTCTTATTCTATATTTAATGTTTTTACTTTCTCTCTCTTTTCTATCCAGTAACCAGATGTGTTAAAATTTAGATTTTTGTGTATCTCACTTTATTACCTTGTTAAGTGTTTCTGTCATTAGTTATCATTACTAGCTGTTACGCTTACTTTACAGTAAATACATCTGAGCTGCATTTTGTTTATTAATATGTCGGATGAATTTGTACTCTTGTTATTCTTATGAAGGCGTATTCATTGTATTACCTTCTCCCTCATAATGTACCTCTTTGTACTTCTTGTATTTTCTACTCTAACCTTGACCTACTAACCAATCAATTTTAAATACATATTATAGCAAGAAGGAAAAAGGGGCATGAGGAAATGATGCTGAAGGCACATTGAACGAGAGTATTGCTGTGAACACTGGAGGGGGCAGCCTCTAAGTGGTAACACAATATAACAAGTTGCTGTAAAATGAGGCAATTTTTAATTTGAAGGTCAAGGTCTATTATTCACTAAAAGGCCGCAAGAGAAACAGTTAAGTTACTACCCTCCTATTTCCTCCCCTTCTTATCTTTTTTTCTTTCTTTCTACACACACACACACACACACACACACACACACACACACACACACACACACACACACACACACACACACACACACACACACACACACACACACACACACACACACACACACACACACACACACACACACACACACACACACACACACACACACACACACACACACACACACACACACACACACACACACACACACACACACACACACACACACACACACACACACACACACACACACACAGTACTTACCCCCTTGTGGCTGCTAGCTTTGTTGATTGGTCCGACCACCTTCAGGTGAAAGGCAGGATTCAGATGGCCGTTTTTCCCTTTCTCCAGCGATGCCTCCATCCTGAGCAGAGAAACGAGGACAGGAGGAAAATAAAACACAAGAAACCATCGCTCTTCTTAATGTGGCATTGATTTCAGGGCCCCGAGTGGGAAAATAGAAAGCAGAGAAGTCTATAGGAAGTTTATCATCCAGGAAGATGTGAAAGAAAATAAGATGAAGCTGACAGTTTCACCTCATCAACTTGATAGCTATATGTTGGAGTGTTTGTGTCCATTGAATGTCCACTTCCCTTTTATCTCTGTTTCCACCGACTCCTAAGGAACATATGTGTCTTTTTATCTGCTAAATTCTCCCCTATGTTAACCAGCTACTATCTAACAGGTAGTGTACAGTGGGTTTATTAGAGATGTTTACTGACAAACCACTAGCATCTGCCTGCTAGTGGTGGAGAGCTGTGAGACTGAACCAAACCGTAGAGCCATAAAACCAAAGCAATGAACACGAGGTTAAAGGGGAGCTGCAGCATTAATGTGCACTGGATTCCTCAAATGTCATACAATAGAGTGGATAGTGCAGCTCTACAATTCAAGATGTCACAAGCTTACTTGCTATGTATATGTTCCTTCCACCATACAGTACATGTGTGGACATGTATCTAGTGGAACAACACAGTGAACTACAGTCAACCTAAATATAAGAAGCTTCACAAAGGAAGGATTTATTGCAGGGTTCCCTGTGATTGAACTGGCTCTTAGCTGATTGGACCGCTTTCCAAGCATACTGTATGTGTGCTTAGAAAGGCCTTTAATCAGCTTGAGACACCCACTGTTCCACTGTTGAACTGTAAATGAACCCAAAGGATTGGCCATGGAACAAAACCAAAAAAAGGAGAGGGTTTCCAGAGCAGTTAGTGCCCTTAAGAGATGTTTTAATCATCGTAGCAGCTCAATTGTCTCTATCATGAGCCATTCATTTAGCTGTCTCCCTTTAGTGGCATTTAACGTCAAATCCTCCAGAGGCCCAACATCACCAATATTTAGCCCCCCCCCAGTCTCCAACTGGAAGGTCAGAGTCTTCAGGACGGCTGCTGGAGTGCTGGATCCTCTCTAGATACATTTCTGTTCTTTAAATCACTGAGTCTTCTCAGAGGCACTAACTCAGCCAGTGTTATGAGAGGCTGTTCCTCTGGGTGAGGAATATGGCGGTGCTTAAAAGGAAGCTCTGGGGTTTACGAGGATGTTGTTTGGTTCTGACAGAGCAGAGCTGCAGCACAAAATATGACATTTATACTGAGAAGTTCCGGCGTATGAATGAATCTTCTTTGAGTACTATCAGACGTGGCAATGAGCACTTCCTTCCTTATTTCGGTTCTGTAATTCAACATTTGCCTTCCTCCTTTCCATTACTGTTTCTCCCTCCATTAACCTCATTTTTTAAATTCATTCTGCTTCCTAAATTTTCCTACTTCTTTTCCACCCCTTGCCTTTCTTTCTTCTTTTGTTTCCTGCGATATGTTCCTTCTTCCGAGCATGATTCATTTCTTCCTCCTTTCACTTTTTGTCTCCCTCCGCTCTTATGCACACCGTGTGATATGTGAAGGATCCATTGCATAGTAATACTAATAACCAATTAACGACAGATGAGACAGACAGACAGATGAGAGAGACAGACAGATGAGAGAGACAGAGAGAGACAGAGAGACACACACAGACAGACAGACAGACAGACAGAGAGACACACACAGACAGACAGACAGACAGACAGGCAGACACACAGACAGAGAGAGACAGAGAGACACACACAGACAGACAGACAGACAGACAGACAGACAGAGAGACACACACAGACAGACAGACAGACAGACAGGCAGACAGAATACAGTACTTGTTGCTCTTGTTCTTCTGTCTCTGGGAAAGCCACTTATGGTAACAGGAGGTCTTGATCCTGTGGCAGTAGAAGAGCAGCAGCACTGCAGGCAGGATCAACAGGAAGGCAAACAGCAGCCCCACCACCAGCCCCACCTGACCTGTGGACACACACACACACACACACACACACACACACACACGCACGCACGCACGCACGCACGCGCACACACACACACACACACACACACACACACGCGCTGATCACTGATATTAATAAGTCATATCCTGTTTCTGATTAGATCTTGGATGAGATGTTTACGTCGCTCATGTGTTGTTGTTGTTGTTGTTGTTGTTGTTGTTGTTACCTCTAGCAGGGAGGGCACGCTTTCAGTTTGTTTGTTGTGTTGTTGGTCTATCTGCAGGACTATGGAAAGACTACTGGCTGATTTTCATGAAACTTGCTTTGAGGGTCAAGCATGGGACAAGGAAGACGGCATTATATTTCCGAGGGGTCTGAACCCCTGGGGCCCAGGGACCCTCGGCCGTGCTCTCCCAGTGACCTTCTAGTTAACACAAGGGTTCATGGTAATCATGTAGCAGGTGTCTGTGCAGGTGTGGTTCTACATATACAGGCCTACAGATCATGTCGGCTCACACCAAGCTCTAAAACACATGTCTCTTTTACTCTTCATACATGTATATATGAACATTTCAGAAAATATAATGAGCATCTGAAAATGACAGTTAAAGAATAATGTAACGGACAGTGAGTGATTGTCACTGAGTATTCTCACGAGAAGAAGCTTTTATTGACCGACAGTAACTAACGGCCCTGAACTTAAAACAATGGGTGGATTTAATCTTTATTTAGCGAGGAATGATCCTGCACTTTCTAAAAGATAAAGACGGGCTAATGCTAACCCCTATTTCTGTAAAGTACATTGAAAGGCCATTTTCCTTCTCGTTTCCCCGATGAACCCTGATGTCTTTCAAACTCCACATCCCCAGTGTGTCGAACAGAATCTCTGATAGTAATAGCAATCTGCATCGTCTGCCTGTCCTGTCATTCATTCAGCAGTCTGGACCTGCTGGGGGAACAGTTTGGGAGCAGAGCTCTGGGCCCCGCACCCCCCCACCAGAGGAGGATTACACATGATGCTGTCGTTCTGCTGTGTCAGGGAGGAGGCCATGTATTAGAACATCATCTCATAACAGTACCGTGGAGGGAACACCTGCACTCTGATACACAATTACCCGTGTGTGTGTGTCAGCACTTACTGTCATACTGAACAGGTCCACTGTCCACGCTGCCGCCCAGTCCTGGCTTCTCACAGAAGGGGGGGGCCCACCCGCGATTACAGTGGCAGTTCCCATTGCTGTTACACACCTATGCATACACACACATACACACACACACACATACACACACAAATGCAACAGTTCATGTGATGTTCTGTTCGGTCTCAGTATAATCTTGTATGTGGCTGGAGGAGTCAAACTAGAAGCACTCATGTATTGGTTGCTACAGGTTACTGCATGTGTTCCAATGGCATTTCCCTTCATACACCTTTACATATTCCCTACAATGGAGCAGAACACTGACATACACTGATGTGCTTCCATCATCTATGTAAAGTTTACATTTGTATGTATTTTTTGTTTCTGACTGCTTACGTGGGTAATAATGTTCAACTGCCCTGAGACCCAAAGCAACAGCGGCCCTAAAGGCACCAGGTTCATTGAGTTCCTTTGTTCAGTATCATACTCCACTTTCTGAATGTCTTTCATTTTTTGTAAAGCACTTTGAATCGCCTTGTGTTGAAAAGCGCTATATAAATAAACTTGCCTTGCCTTGCCTAAAGCATATATGAACTGAAGTGGACCCTCTTAAATAAAAGTGCGTCCTACACATATATACCGTATATATATATATATATATATATATCTGTTATATATATCTGTATCAACATTTGTTTTTGTGTTGATTCTAATCAATGAAAGACACATAATGGCACTGCTGTGTGGACTGCATTGAGTACTTAAAGGCAACGTGAAATACACACAGAGAATATACACATATTACAAGGTTAATATTAAATAGGTTAATAGGGCTCCAATTAACCCTTGGTGGGTGGTGTTACATGCAACACAACTTTTCATAAAAACACGGCTAGTGTGTGTGTGCAACAGGCCAAAAGAGTAATTGTATAATTTCAGTACTGTTAAGCGTAATATTATATATAAAGTACCTTTTGGTGGATGATATAACAATATAGCTAACTTGTTGAAGCATAAGGTTCAACCCTTTTCCACATCTATAAAGAAATGAATGAATAAATAAATACATACATAAATCAGTAAATAAATAAAGCTAGTCCTTTCACCACACCAGATTTTGGAGTAATGACCAGTAAGCTGCCACCTTACTAACGTCAAAACGTTGCATAAGTCGAAAAGAAACCCTCCCTTTACTTCCCCATATTCAAACCACCTTGAAGGGATTGTAATGGACTTGTCTCAAACTTGTGAAAATAAACCTTTTATCTAGAGCAGGGGTGCCCGACCTTTTTTGAACCGAGAGCTACTTTTAAAGTTGCCAGTCTGCCGAGATCTACCAGTCCAGATAGAGAGGCGTAGCCATTACTGACAGCCTACTACCAGGTAAGTACACACTTCTACTTGTATACAACTGACCTTTGTACGATTAATACTTCATAAAATACTATCCTTTATCTCACCTCTTTCTAATCTACACACATACAAGTATTTAACTGAAGTGACACAACAGTGTGTTGATACAGAGTTGGAGTTTATTCACACGTCACTACAGTGGGTAATGTTTTCAAGAAACACTGAACAGTGCTGCCACATGTGACACAGGACAAAGAAAAGACTCTGAACCCTTTCTTTGCCATTATATAAAAATAGTGTTGCTACAAAAGTATAAATTAGGCTCACTAATAAGACGACTCAGATCTGAAGCTACACAGGAATAGAATCAAACCCTTTTTTTGTTGCATTTTAGTCGAGTATAAAAAGAATTGTCTTTAAAATAGGATGCGAGCAACACTAGTTTCTTAACCTGAACTGATAATAGACTATAATCAATTTAAACAGAACAGATCTTAATGTTTGCATTCTTATACCATTTTGTACAATAATTATAATGAATAAGTTCAAACAAAGTCAAACTTACAGCTGATTAATAACGGTATCCAACTTGAGTTTTTATTATATCAAAAACCTGTTGAAATGCTACTGTTATTTTTACTGTCCCCAAAAGCGGGTCGGCAGCCTCCAGGAACGCTTCTTTCACAACCTCGCCGTCTTTGAAAGACTTCATGTGTTTCTCAAGAACGTGACTGACACCATAAGATGCTCTGGAGCAGCCTTGCTCTTGTTGGTGGGCCTGGTGAAAATGGACTGCTGTGCATTTAGCTGTCCTCTCAGGCCCCTCCCCTTTTGGAGCGTTGGGCAGAATTAGGAGGGAATTCCGTCTCGTAGCGTTTGTGCACTGTTTTGAAATGCCGCTCCTAAATTACCCTTCTTCGATAAAGCCACGCTCGCATTGCAGATGAGACAGATTTAATTGGAATAAATACAAAAATAATCATCCTCCCACTCGGAGTGAAAATTATATATTTGGGGCTTTTTTGCTTCAGCCATAATTGCGGTCTTGTGTGTGTGCGGAGTGTCAGTGTCACTCCTGATGACACGGACAACGTCAGCGAACTAGTGCAGTAAGTGCACTGCCCACTGCCCACCAGCCACGCCCCGACACATGGGGTCACGCCGGCCAATCACAAAGCTTTGATGCATTCAAGTGCATTATTCTGGCACAGGAAGATTATGTTACAGGACATTAACGATAAAACAGAATATTGTTGTTCCATTTTTAGACACATCTCACGATCGACTGGGAATCTCCCATCTCCCATCGCGATCGACCGGTCGATCGCGATCGACAGGTTGGGCACCCCTGATCTAGAGGCTAGCATTTCAAACTTGATTATTATATTCAGTCATCTTGTCTTATTCCCCACCGCCAAGAAAACACTGCCATGCTCCGACTTCATCAATATGTAATTATCCTATCAGTGATTAACATGCCCATTGAACCCATCAGCACTTGGTCGACATGGAGGGGGCACAGTTGTTCACTATTTCTGGTACCTCTTTAACTTTAGGAGGCCTGGTGGCAGGGCCGGCCCTGACCAATTTGCTGCCCAAGGCAAGATTTTATATACCGTTAGCCATGCCATCGGGACCAACTCGGGGTTCAGTATCTTGCCCAAGGATAGATTGACATGTTGACTGTAAGGCCTGGGCAGCTGCGATCGAATCGGCACACCACTTTAATATGCTTATACCCCATTATATCTCTAACGCACACCAGCTGTCAGAGAGGAACCACAGCCTGCCAGCTCAGAGGCAGGAGGAGTTCTGATGTAACTCCAGAGTCCTGTTGTCTTCCTCTCAATACTAGATTTAACACATTTTAAAATATCCATGAGGGATCTTAGTGGGACTTTACCGCTTTAGATCTGAAGATGGCAGAGAGGCTTAACTTTGAATTTGTAACTTGTAATGAATCTGTAATACAGCATACAACTGAAAACCCAAAGTGTGCACATGTATTAAACTGGAGTAAGGCTTGGAATAACAAGACGGAGGACCTGGGGGGATAACAGTCAGTTGTTCAATTCTGAATGAAAAAAAAAACAGGATTTATTTTCCTTTGGCTGTGCAAATATCACACTGCAGACAAAAGCACGTCAGCAGCTCGGGTCTGAAAGCCCTCAGCTATCAGGAAAACCGTGGTGCTGGAACAATGGCAACTGCCATACTGCATTACACTGCTGTTTGCGTCCTGAGCCAAGCGGACACATAGACAGAAACATGAAAGGTAAATCTGAGACCGGCTCAGCGTTTCATTTTGGTTCTAAGATCTATTGTCAAGGGTAACTGATCAACTAGTAATTCAGTACGATGTGTGTGTGTATAGTATAACATTTAATCTATAAGTTATCTGATCAACCTGAACATCTGGTTTGGTGTCCTTTCGCAGGGATGATTTCATCTGTCCTGCTGCACACATGCTTCATATTTAAGGCATCCATCTGTCCATCCATTGTACTTTTTTCCGTCTCTTTCTATACTTTGTTGGAACAATGTACTGTAGATTCCACTTTGTGGGACGAATAAAGGAATCCTCATTCTGATACATCTATCCATGCCTTTGCAGACTCCTTAAATGCACACATAGTTAGATGGGGTTCCTTGAACAGCCAATTCAAAGTATCCACAGCATGTAATTAAACCTCACTGTTCAATAACGACTCTAAAGGTCAAAGTCAGAGCTTCCTGATGAACAACACCTATCTGCATCGCCATCTTCTCTCCGAATAACAAGTGTTTAAGTCCCACACACTCCACTCCGGAGCTTGGTTGCTGACTTATAAACTATGTATGGTTTCTCCCTATCGGCCCCAGGCTTTGTTGTACTGCTCCGATGAATAGTTCATCACTTCAGTTGCTGTTGTATTCCAGCCATCTATTTCCTGCCGTTTACGACGGCCTCTCAGTGACAGCGCTGCACAACTCTACCTTCGCCCAAGGACACAGTGTGACAATAAGATTAGGGAGCGAGGCCTGGCAGCTAAGTGAGTTGAGTCTGTTGCACGGCTCCATATGCTTGAGGGTGTGTGTGTGTGTGTGTGTGTGTGCCTACCCCTTTTCCGTGACAGCGTGTGATGCAAGTCTCCAGCTCGGTAAAAGAGGCATTTTGGCATCGGCGGTCTCTGCACACCTGTGGAAACACAAGCAGAGAGATCACATGCTGTTAGAGATTACAGTGCACACTCGGACACACACTCACACACTCTGTGATCTGCCTTCTGCCTGCCCTTGGGCTTTGGAACAACCCGACTGCCTGAAGAGATTGGCCAAGTAGCAACAGTATCCTGTTTTGAAATCGCTTCCAAAATCACTTCTTGTATAGATCGTCTTTTACAGCTTGAAATGATGTTTATTGATCTGCCTTTGCCAAACACATTTGGTCTCTACTTACAACACTCATTTGAATAAACCGTTTGCATCAATGCTGGAGTGGTGCTTTGTTTCAGGAGGAGCTAGGTGCCTCGCTTTTCAGATGAGGGACTTGTTATGGGTCCAATCAGAGTTTAGTGGTGTGAGGGGGGACACTGATCTGGGGTCAGAGACTCTGTCAGGATGGCAAGGGGATGAGGCTATTTGTTTTTGCATGTCAGCATTGTGAAGAGAAAGTGTAAAAGCATCGATAATAGAGGGTGCTGAAAATACACCATCTCTGATAAAACCCCTTCGACCAATGAGCAAATACAGAAGTGCTGCAAGGAAATACGTTTTACATGTATGACAATGACATATACACATTCACTCCTGTGAAGTCAAATACATCACTTTGTTGTTGTAGTCATTAACAAGACAATAGGCACCCTTCGCCTAATTAAATGCACATTTAGAAATCTAAAATAGTATTTACAAGAGCTAAGTTGTAGGTTAGCAAATTCACAGAAATAATTCATGCTTTTTTTGTGATGTTTTATTCATTTCCTGCTCAACACAAACCTTTTCCTCCAGAGGGACTTTGGTACTTTCTAGAAATGTTGGAGAGTTGATTGACTGCACATTATTTTATATTTTAAATATTTGCAGTAGAGATGTCCCGATCCGATCACGTGATTGGGGATCGGAGCCGATCACGTGATTTTCAAAACATCGGGGATCGGGATTTTTTTTTTTTTTTTATATATATTTTTTTAATTATTTAATGTTACAAAACAAAAATGACCATGTTCACGTCTTAAAGTCATCCTGAGGACTTAGTTTTGGTTTAAAATGACACAACATCATGTATGTGTTGCTTTCTTTGGGCTTGTTTTCATAGACCTGGTTGCTTATTTCTCTGAAATCTGGCAACAGAGTGGGCGCAGTGTCTAATAGTAGCAGTAAGCTAACGAGAGGCTACGTTCAGCTGGTGACTCGGGAGTCGGGACAGAGAAAATGTCAGGAGTTTGGAAGTATTATAAAATTGAAAGCGAAGGCAGTGTAACAGCCAGATGCAATGTTTGCAAGGCAGAGGTTCCGCGTGGTGGAAAGAACAGCGCTACGTTCAACACGACCAATCTAATACGCTACCTGAGAAACAAACACCAACAACAACACGACGAGTACACAGCGGCCACTCAGGTAACGGCACTGAAACAACCGACACTTTCAGAGACTTCTAAAAGGAAAGAGAAACTGCCCCAGAACAGTGAAAAGGCCAACACAATAACAGCCAAGATAGCTGAATTCATCGCGTTGGATGACCAGCCGTTATCTGTTACCTTTTTTTTCTCTTAATGCATTGCATAAAGATCGGATCGGGAAAAATCGGTATCGGCAGATTGTCAAAATCAAATGATCGGAATCGGATCGGGAGCAAAAAAAGGTGATCGGGACATCCCTAATTTGCAGTATAAGTGAAGTTTTTTTTACATTTGTTTGTTATGTTTGATGCAATGTTTTAAATATGGCACATTTTTATCTACAACCTGTATCACTTGTTTGTTTGGTGGATTTTTGTTTACCTGTCAATCTTCTTATCTCAATCTCAGAAAGAAGAAAAACATATGCACCTTTTCCTTTTTTACAAGGTTTGGGTTCGAGCTTTTCTTGCAAACTGCAGGTCATTATGCAGCACTTTCCACTGAGCTGCATTAGCACTAATAACAGTATTTGCATTAGTAGTGTATCTGCTAGTGTAACCTGTTGTTGTTGTTGCCTCACCATTGTTTGCTCAGGGATTCATTTAGTGTAGGTGAATGTGTGACATTGTGATTGAAACAGCAGCTTAGTGCTATGTATGCATTTACTCCTGAGAAATGGACCGTTCCATAGGATCACTCAAAACTCATCATGGCAGACATTATTCTCTGCTGCCTATTTATAATATATTACTCATGCAGCACCATTCAGTCCTGCGCCTGCACAATAGCTGAAATGGAATTCAAGTGGCTGGAATGTAATGCGGAGGGAAAGCAATATAGACAGAGAAATCAAATGTATTGGTGGATGGAGGGGACTGCAGAAACCCCTCGCTCTGGTGTGTGTTTGTGTATGCATCCCATGCATAATTCAGCCCTCATTTTGTATGACTTTTTTGTGTTTCTGTATGTGAGTTAACTTGGAATTTATTATTCCATCTCCATCTGACTTTGCAAACCAAATCAGTGCCTTAAACAAACACCTGAAAGAACAGACCTGCTGGGTCCCTGTCACAT
The DNA here is from genome assembly GCF_902827115.2 of Pseudochaenichthys georgianus. NCBI lineage: Eukaryota > Metazoa > Chordata > Actinopteri > Perciformes > Channichthyidae > Pseudochaenichthys > Pseudochaenichthys georgianus. The sequence goes on along the minus strand of NC_047520.1, from coordinate 22,178,670 downwards.
TCATTTTGGTATGAATTGGGCTTATATAAAACACACATTATATATGCTTACAGAATAATTGACTAATAGAAATTGGAACACATGTAACAGAAAAAAAGAGAGATTGTGTGGGAGAGAAACTCCCTCTGGAGGGGACACAGGAATTGTAGCCGTTGCAGACCATATAGGAGAGAGAATCCCAAAAAGCATAATAGGGCCACTTTAACACACCTCTCCATTCATCAGCCCCAGAGCCATATTAACATAAATCTCAGTCACGGTTTGTCATTTCAACCGGCAAAGGGCAGGCCTGAAGGTGTTTTTACAACCCTTTGATAATAACACAGAGCGGTAAATGACAAACGATTTGATTATAGTCTTAGTATGCTAACCTGGAATAATTGCCACCGTGACAGTGAACATCATGCAGGTACATACACTTTCATGCAAGTAAACCACTATATCAAGTCACTATATCCAGTCACTATATCAAGTCACTATATCCAGTCACTATATCAAGTCACTATATCCAGTCACTATATCAAGTCACTATATCCAGTCACTATATCAAGTCACTATATCCAGTCACTATATCAAGTCACTATATCCAGTCACTTTATCAAGTCACTATATCCAGTCACTATATCTAGTCACTATATTTAGTCACTACACTATATCCAGTCACTATATCCAGTCACTATATCCAGTCACTATATCTAGTCACTATATTTAGTCACTACACTATATCCAGTCACTATATCTAGTCACTATATTTAGTCACTACACTATATCCAGTCACTATATCCAGTCACTATATCCAGTCACTATATCAAGTCACTATATCAAGTCACTATATCCAGTCACTATATCAAGTCACTATATCCAGTCACTTTATCAAGTCACTTTATCAAGTCAATATATCCAGTCATTATATCCAGTCACTATATCCAGTCACTATATCTAGTCATTACAGTATATCAAGTCACTATATCCAGTCACTATATCAAGTCACTATATCCAGTCACTATATCCAGTCACTATATCTAGTCATTACAGTATATCAAGTCACTATATCCAGTCACTATATCCAGTCACTTTATCCAGTTACTATATCCAGTCACTTTATCAAGTCACTATATCCAGTCACTATATCCAGTCACTATATCTAGTCACTATATTTAGTCACTACACTATATCCAGTCACTATATCAAGTCACTATATCAAGTCACTTTATCAAGTCAATATATCCAGTCACTTTATCCAGTTACTATATCCAGTCACTATATCAAGTCACTATATCCAGTCACTATATCAAGTCACTATATCCAGTCACTATATCCAGTCACTATATCAAGTCACTATATCCAGTCACTTTATCAAGTCACTATATCCAGTCACTATATCTAGTCACTATATTTAGTCACTACACTATATCCAGTCACTATATTCAGTCACTATATCAAGTCACTATATCCAGTCACTATATTTAGTCACTACACTATATCCAGTCACTATATCTAGTCACTATATTTAGTCACTACACTATATCCAGTCACTATATCCAGTCACTATATCCAGTCACTATATCAAGTCACTATATCCAGTCACTATATCAAGTCACTATATCCAGTCACTATATCAAGTCACTATATCCAGTCACTATATCAAGTCACTTTATCAAGTCAATATATCCAGTCATTATATCCAGTCACTATATCTAGTCACTATATCTAGTCATTACAGTATATCAAGTCACTATATCCAGTCACTATATCAAGTCACTATATCCAGTCACTATATCCAGTCACTATATCTAGTCATTACAGTATATCAAGTCACTATATCCAGTCACTATATCAAGTCACTATATCCAGTCACTTTATCAAGTCACTATATCCAGTCACTATATCCAGTCACTATATCTAGTCACTATATTTAGTCACTACACTATATCCAGTCACTATATCAAGTCACTATATCCAGTCACTATATCAAGTCACTTTATCAAGTCAATATATCCAGTCACTTTATCCAGTTACTATATCCAGTCACTATATCTAGTCATTACAGTATATCCAGTCACTATATCTAGTCATTACAGTATATTCAGTCACTATATCCAGTCATTATATCCAGTCACTTTATCAAGTCACTATATCTAGTCATTACAGTATATCCAATCACTATATCCAGTCACTATATCTAGTCACTACAGTATATCCAGTCACTATATCTAGTCATTACAGTATATCCAGTCACTATATTTAGTCACTACAGTATATCCAGTCA